>NW_028181414.1:165000-167500 GCF_964211825.1 Aythya ferina
GCTCCTGGGCCTTGAAAAGCAAGCCTTGTGGGGACGGAGCACCCACAAAGAACGGACTCACACAACAGGACTCCTTGCCAACACTGCCTCACAGACACCTGGGCCTTGAGCGGGTAGCTCACCTTGAGCGAGCTCATTTCCTTCCCAGTAGCTGAAATGTACCCTTTCGGGGGCATTTGGGGGCTACAGCGTGCTGCTGAGAGGGTTGTTGGAGCTCCTGCAGGGCAGTGCTTCCACTAAGGCAAGGCCTTTTCTGCATCTTCTACTGCCTTGCAAGCGAGGATGCTTGGGGCACACAAGAAGCTGGCAGGGGACACAGCTGCAGGGATTGCAGGGATTCCTAAAGTCATTGCCAAATACAAGAAAGACAGGAGGACGTGATGCTTCCGAGAGAAAGGAGCTCGCTTTGGGGTCCAAATCCGTCCCTTTTTCAGGGAAGCAAGAGATGCTGTGCATTTCTCTCGTCCCCCTGAGACAGCCACTGGGTGACGATGGGGCCAAGTATCTTGAAAGAGACCTTGCTTTCTCAGGCCCAGGTGTCCAGCTGCACACCAAGGCCATCCCTGTCTTCCAGGCGCAGTTGTCAGGCCCAAGGCCGAGCTCCCCTGCGAACCCCCAGCCCAGCAGACCTTGCTCCTGGCATTGTGGAGCAGCCATTTCACGGCAGCCTTTTCTCCTGGCAGCCAGCTTAGCACCAAAAGCTCTGCCACCGGGACGCCTGAGAGCACAGGAAACACACACACAAAGAAAACAACAACAACAACAAAAAAATACCATTGGGTGACTTCTTGTGAACGCAGCGATCATTTAATCCCTTTGTTTTCCCAGGTGGTGTGGATGATACTGGCTGCACTGTTGGAGTTTGGATTTGGAGAGGTACACGTGAGCACAATAGTATGTTGCATCAGAAGTAGTCAGCATTGTGGAGAAGGTGGGCGTCATTGCCGGCGTCCTAGTGAATGCTGATACTCTTTTTGCAGCTGATGATGAGCCTGGCACTTGACTAAGATGACAATCAGTGCCTGTGCGTTTCTTGAGGAGGAGGGACTTTACCATCCAGCAACATGAGAGCTAAGTTGGGGGGCACCTGGTATTTGCATATCTAGGGTGGCTAATGGGAGCTGGGAGTCAGAGCAGCGTGGAGCCAGCTGGCTGAATATACTTGGTGCCATGGTGAGGGTGGTTCAGGCTGGGTCATGTTCAGGCTGCTTGTGGCTGGGTCACCAGCCTAATAGAAGCAGCGGGATTATTTTGTAGCTTGAGTGCGTGTGCCAGGCATGACAGTTTCCTTCTGTTCATCTGTCCTGTAGTGTTGCTTCTGCAATGTCTGTTCTGTGCTTCTCAGGTCTTGATATCCTCCTAGCTTTTTACACTGGACTGACTAGACATGCGACTTGATAGCGGTGCTGAAGGGCCTCAATGCTTGTTTTGTCATCATGACTCTGATCTGAGCACTTCTTGTCTTGCAGTCACTGCTTGAAGTACAGATCTGTTTCAGGTCTTGTGCATCGTGTTCAGTTTGAGATCACATCTATTTCCATCCTCACTCTTGAAGAAGTCAACTGGGCTGCATCAGGAGCTCTTGCTTGGGAATTGATTTCCTAAGCGTCTTCCTATGGAGTTTTCACTCCCCATCCTTCTGGTCTCTTGTCTTGAAGGCAGGCTTCTTATGCACCCATCTTCCCAGTTCTGGCAGTTGCTTCCAGTCACATGTCGTGACATTTGAGTCTCTCCTTGGGTCTGCTGCAGAGCACCTGTTCTGACTTGCTGTTGCCACAGGGCTTCCCTCTGGGGGTCGCTTTTTCTTGTGCCTTGTGTTGTGTGTTTTGTTTGTAGTGTTTGTGGTGTGCCTGTGTGTATGTGTTTGGTCTGGAACTGTCCTGCCTGGCAGTTAGTGATGGTAGCTAATGTCCATGGGTGTACTAATACATTGTCCGGACTGTTTTGGCAAAGACATCCGGTCTGCCTCTGGGCACGTACTGAAGGGCAGCTGGCACAGTCATCTCTGTGGTGTTTGGCAAATGTGGAGGTGGGAGACTATATCTTGTTGCGAGCAGCTGCTCACATAGCGCTTGAACGGTGTGCTTGAGGAGGTCTTTTGAATCTTGAAAGCTTACAGATATGGGGTTTTGAAATTCTTATTTTTATTTCTTTCCTGTCCCCATGATTCAAAGATCGAAGCCGAAATTCCTTTAAGTGGTATATTCTTTATTGCAGCGCTGGATGCACGGGGGATCTCTCCACCTATCGTGCATACCCAAAACAAAAAGCAGTCTTGAATTTATACAATCAATCTATCAATATTCTACAAGCACCTATACATATGCATTACCTATCCCCGCCTTCCCTCGCTTCTCATGCTAATTAGCCTTTTGGCACCTTGCGCCTGCGTAGAGCCTTCCAAGAATTGTGGGCAGGGGTCTTTGGGACGTGGGCAGGGGTCTTTGGGAGGAAGACCCCGAGTCTTCCTCACAGTGTACTTTTCACCTTTGGTCAGGAA
>NW_028181414.1:172500-185000 GCF_964211825.1 Aythya ferina
TAGTATTAAGATTTAGGGTTAGGGTTACTGTTAGGGTTAGGTTTAGAATTATGGTTAGGTTTATGTTAGGGTTAGGGTAGGGTTAGGGTTTGGGTTAGGGTTACGGTTAGGGTTAGGGTTAGGGTAAGGGTTAGGGTTAGGGTTAGGGTTAGTATTAGGGTTAGGGTTAGGGTTAGATTAGGGTTAGGGTTAGGGTTAGGTTTAGGGTTAGGGTTTGATTTTGGGTTAGGTTAGGGTTAGGGTTAGGGTTAGGGTTAGGGTTAGGGTTAGGTTTAGGGTTAGGTTTCGGGTTAGTGTTAGGGTTAGGGTTACAGATAGGGTTAGGTTTACAGATAGGTTTAGGTTTACAGATAGGTTTAGGTTTAGGGTTATTGTTAGGGTTAGGGTTAGTGTTATGATTAGCGTTACGTTCATGTTTAGGTTTAGGATTAGGTTTAGGGTTAGGTTTACTTTTAGTGTTAGGGTTAAAGTTAGGGTTAGGTTTAGGGTTAGGGTTAGGGTTAGGGTTACGTTCGGGTTAGGGTTAGGTTTAGGGTTAGGGTTAGGGTTAGCATTAGTGTTAGGGTTAGGGTTTGGGTTAGGGTTAGGGTTAGGGTTAGGGTTAGGGTTAGTGTTAGGGTTAGGGTTAGGTTTAGGGTTATGGTTAGGGTTACGGTTAGGTTTAGGGTTAGGGTTCTGTTAGGGTTAGGGTTAGGGTTAGGGTTAAATTTACATTTAGTGTTAGGGTTAAGCTTAGCGTTAGGGTAAGGTTTAGGGTTCTGTTAGGGTTAGGGTTAGGGTTAGGGTAAGGGTTAGAGTTAGGTTTACGGTTAGGTGTTTGTTAGTGTTAGGCTTAGGGTTAGGGTTAGAGTTAGAGTTACGGTTAGGGTTAGGGTTAGGATTAGGTTTTGCGTTATGGTTAGGGTTAGGTTTAGGTTTAGGGTAGGGTTAGGGTTATGGTTAGGGTTAGGGTTAGGGTTAGGGTTAGGGTTAGGTTTAGAGTTAGGGTTAGGGTTTGTGTTAGGGTTAATGTTAGGTTTAGGCTTAGGGTTAGCGTTACGGTCACGGTTAGGGTTAGGGTTAGGGCTATGGTTACATTTAGTGTTAGATTTACGTTTAGGGTTAGGGTTAGGATTAGGGTTACATTTAGTGTTAGATTTACCTTGTAATGTTAGGGTTGGGGTTAGTGTTACGGATAGGGTTAGGGTTAGTGTTTGGGTAAGATTTAGGCTTAGAGTAAGGGTTAGGGTTAGGGTTAGGGTTAAAGTTAGGGTTAGGGTTAGGGTTAGGGTTAGGGTTAGGGTTAGGGTTAGTGTTACGGTTACGGTTACTGTTACGGTTAGGGTTAGGATCATGGTTAGGTTTATGTTAGGGTTAGGGGTACGTTTATATTTAGGGTTAGGTTTAGGTTTACGGTTAGGGTTAGGTTTAGGGTTAGAATTAGGTTTAGGTTTAGGATTAGGGTTAGGGTTAAGGTTAGGGTTAGGGTTAGGGTTAGGGTTAGGGTTAGGGTTAGGGTTAGGGTTAGGGTTAGGGTTAGGGTTAGGGTTAGGGTTAGGGTTAGAATTAGGGTTAGGGTTAGGGTTACGGTTTGGGTTCTGTATAGGGTTAGGGTTAGGGTTAGGGTTAGGGTTAGGCTTAGGGTTAGGGTTAGGCTTAGGGTTAGGGTTAGGGTTAGGGTTAGGGTGAGGGTTAGGGATAGGATTATGGTTAGTTTTATCGTTACTGTTAGGATTAGGGTTAGGGTTAGGGTTAGGGTTAGGGTTAGGGTTAGGATTATGGTTAGGTTTATGTTAGGGTTAGGGTTAGGTTTATATTTAGGGTTAGATTTAGGGTTAGGTTTAGGGTTAGGGTTAGGGTAAGGGTTAGGGTTAGGATTAGGGTTAGGGTTAGGGTTTGGTATAGGTTTAGGGTTATGGTTAGGGTTAGGGTTAAGGTTAGGTTTAGTTTAAGGTAGGGTTAGCGTTAGGTGTAGGTTTATGGTTAGGGTTAGGATTAGGTTTAGGGTAGGGTTAGGGTTAGGGTTAGGATTAGGGTTAGGGTTAGGGTTAGGGTTAGGGTTAGGGTTAGGGTTAGGGTTATTGTTAGGGTTAGGGTTAGGTTTAGGCTTAGGTTTCTGTTAGGGTGAGAGTTAAGGTTAGGGTTAGGGTTAGGGTTAGGGATAGGTTTAGGGTTAGGGTTAGGGTTAGGGTTAGGGTTTGGTTTAGGGTTAGTGTTAGGGTTAGGTTTACAGATAGGGTTAGGTTTACAGATAGGTTTAGGTTTCGGGTTATTGTTAGGGTTAGGGTTAGGGTTATGATTAGCGTTACGTTCATGGTTAGGTTTAGGATTAGGGTTAGGTTTAGGTTTACCTTTAGTTTTAGGGTTAAATTTAGGGTTAGGGTTAGGGTTAGGGTTAGGGTTAGGGTTAGGGTTAGGGTTAGGGTTAGGGTTAGTGTTAGGGTTAGGGTTAGGGTTACGTTCGGGTTAGGGTTAGGTTTAGGGTTAGGGTTAGGGTTAGCATTAGGGTTAGCGTTAGGGTTAGGGTTAGGGTTTGGGTTAGGGTTAGGGTTAGGGTTAGTGTTAGTGTTAGGGTTAGGTTTAGGGTTAGGGTTCTGTTAGGGGTAGGGTTAGGGTTAGGGTTAGGGTTAGGGTTAGGGTTAAGGTTAGGGTTAGGGTTAGGGTTAGGGTTAGCGTTAGAATTAGGTTTAGGGTTAGGGTTACGGTTTGGGTTCTGTTTAGGGTTAGGGTTAGGGTTAGGGTTAGGGTTAAGGTTAGGTTTAGGGTTAGGGTTAGGGTTAGGGTTAGGGTTAGGGATAGGATTATGGTTAGTTTTATGGTTATTGTTAGGATTAGGGTTAGGTTTAGGGTTAGGGTTAGGGTGAGGTTTTGGGTTAGGGTTCTGTTAGGATTAGAGTTAAGGTTAGGGTTAGGTTTAGGGTTAGGTTTAGGGTTAGGGTTGCAATTAGGTTTAGGGTTAGGGTTAGGGTTAGAGTTAAGGTTAGGGTTAGGTTTAGGGTTAGGGTTAGGGTTAAGGTTAGGGTTGCAATTAGGTTTAGGGTAGGGTTAGGGTTAGGGTTAGGGTTAGGGTTAGGGTTAGGGTTAGTGTTAGGTTTAGGGTTAGGTTTAGGGTTAGGGTTCTGTTAGGGTTAGGGTTAGGGTTAGGTTTAGGTTTAGGGTTAGGTTAAGGGTTAGGGTTAGGTTAAGGTTTAGGGTTAGGTTTAGGGTTAGAATTAGGTTTAGGTTTAGGATTAGTGTTAGGGTTAGGGTTAGGGTTAGGGTTAGGGTTAGGGTTAGGTTTAGAATTAGGGTTAGGGTTAGGTTTACGGTTTGGGTTCTGTTTAGGGTTAGGTTTAGGGTTAGGTTTAGGGTTAGGGTTAGGGTTAAGGTTAGGGTTAGGCTTAGGGTTAGGCTTAGGGTTAGGGTTAGGGATAGGATTATGGTTAGTTTTATGGTTATTTTTAGGATTAGGGTTAGGATTAGGGTTAGCGTTATTGTCTAGTTTGGGGTTAGGGTTAGGATTAGGGTTAGGGTTAGGGTTAGGGTTAGGGTTGGAATTAGGTTTAGGGTTAGGGTTAGGTTTAGGTTAGGGTTTGGGTTAGGGTTAGGGTTACGTTTCTTTTAAGGTTAGGATTTGGGTTATGGTTAGGGTAAGGTTTAGGGTAAGTTTTAGATTTAGAATTAGGGTTAGGGTTAGGGTTAGGGTTAGGGTTACCGTTAGGGTTAGGTTTAGGTTTAGGGTTAGGGTTAGGATTCTGTTAAGGTTAGGGTTTGGGTTAGGTTTAGGGTTACGGTTAGCGTTAGTGTTAGGTTTAGGGTAGGGTTAGGGTTAGGGTTAGGGTTAGAGTTAGGGTTAGGGTTTGGGTTAGGGTTAATGTTAGGTTTAGGCTTAGGGTTAGCGTTACGGTCACCGTTAGGGTTAGGGTTAGGGCTATTGTTACATTTAGTGTTAGAGTTACGTTTAGGGTTAGGGTTAGGGTTAGGGTTAGTGTTAGGTTTAGGGTTAGGTTTAGGGTTAGGGTTCTGTTAGGGTTAGGGTTAGGGTTAGGGTTAGGTTTAGGTTTAGGGTTAGGTTAAGGGTTAGGGTTAGGTTAAGGTTTAGGGTTAGGTTTAGGGTTAGAATTAGGTTTAGGTTTAGGATTAGGGTTAGGGTTAGGGGTAGGGTTAGGGTTAGGGTTAGGGTTAGGGTTAGGGTTACGTTTACGGTTTGGGTTCTGTTTAGGGTTAGGTTTAGGGTTAGGTTTAGGGTTAGGGTTAGGGTTAAGGTTAGGGTTAGGCTTAGGGTTAGGCTTAGGGTTAGGGTTAGGGATAGGATTATGGTTAGTTTTATGGTTATTTTTAGGATTAGGGTTAGGATTAGGGTTAGCGTTATTGTCTAGTTTGGGGTTAGGGTTAGGGTTAGGGTTAGGGTTAGGGTTAGGGTTAGGGTTAGGGTTAGGGTTAGGGTTAGGGTTAGGGTTAGTGTTTGGGTTAGGTTTATGTTAGGGTTAGGTTTATGTTAGGGTTAGGTTTACGGTTAGGTTTAGGGTTAGGTTTAGGGATAGGTTTAGGGTTAGGGTTAGGGTTAGGTTTTGGGTTAGGGTTCTGTTAGGATTAGAGTTAAGGTTAGGGTTAGGTTTAGGGTTAGGTTTAGGGTTAGGGTTAGGGTTGCAATTAGGTTTAGGGTTAGGGTTAGGGTTAGGGTTAGGGTTAGCATTAGGGTTAGGGTTAGTGTTATGATTAGCGTTACGTTCATGTTTAGGTTTAGGATTAGGTTTAGGGTTAGGTTTACGTTTAGTGTTAGGGTTAAAGTTAGGGTTAGGGTTAGGGTTAGGGTTAGGGTTAGGGTTAGGGTTAGGGTTAGGGTTAGGGTTAGGGTTAGGGTTAGGGTTAGGGTTAGGGTTAGGGTTACGTTCGGGTTAGGGTTAGGTTTAGGGTTAGGGTTAGGGTTAGCATTAGGATTAGGGTTAGGGTTTGGGTTAGGGTTAGGGTTAGGGTTAGGGTTTGGGTTAGGGTTAGGGTTAGGGTTAGGTTTAGGGTTATGGTTAGGTTTAGGGTTAGGTTTAGGGTTACGGTTCTGTTAGGGTTAGGGTTAAATTTACATTTAGTGTTAGGGTTAAGGTTAGGGTTAGGGTAAGGTTTAGGGTTCTGTTAGGGTTAGGGTTAGGGTTAGGGTTAGGGTTAGGGTTAGGGTTAGGGTTAGGGTTAGGTTTAGGCTTAGGTTTCTGTTAGGGTGAGAGTTAAGGTTAGGGTTAGGGTTAGGGTTAGGGTTAGGTTTAGGGTTAGGGTTAGGGTTAGTGTTAGGGTTAGGTTTAGGGTTAGTGTTAGGGTTAGGTTTACAGATAGGGTTAGGTTTACAGATAGGTTTAGGTTTCGGGTTATTGTTACGGTTAGGGTTAGGGTTATGATTAGCATTACGTTCATGGTTAGGTTTAGGATTAGGGTTAGGTTTAGGTTTACGTTTAGTTTTAGGGTTAAAGTTAGGGTTAGGGTTAGGGTTAGGGTTAGGGTTAGGGTTAGGGTTAGGGTTAGGGTTAGGGTTAGGGTTACGTTCGGGTTAGGGTTAGGTTTAGGGTTAGGGTTAGGGTTAGCATTAGGGTTAGCGTTAGGGTTAGGGTTAGTGTTTGGGTCAGGGTTAGGGTTAGGGTTAGTGTTAGTGTTAGGGTTAGGTTTAGGGTTAGGGTTCTGTTAGGGGTAGGGTTAGGGTTAGGGTTAGGGTTAGGGTTAGGGTTAGGGTTAGGGTTAGGTTTAGGGTTAGAATTAGGTTTAGGTTTAGGATTAGGTTTAGGGTTAGGGTTAGGGTTAGGATTAGGGTAGGGTTAGGGTTAGGGTTAGGGTTAGGGTTAGGGTTAGGGTTAGGGTTAGTGTTCGGGTTAGATTTAGGTTTAGAGTAAGGGTTACGGTTGGGGTTAGGGTTAGGGTTAAGGTTAGGGTTAGTATTAAGAGTTAGTGTTAGGTTTACTCTTAGGGTTAGGGTTAGAATTATGGTTAGGTTTACGTTAGGGTAACGGTTAGGGTTAGGGTTAGGATTAGTGTTAGGCTTATGGTTCTGTTAGGGTAAGAGTTAAGATTAGGGTTAGGGTTAGGGTTAGGGTTAGGGTTAGGTTTAGGGTTAGGGTTAGGGTTAGGGTTAGGGTTAGGGTTAGGGTTAGATTTATGTTTAGAGTAAGGGTTACGGTTAGGGTTAGGGTTAAGGTTAGGGTTAGTATTAAGATTTAAGGTTAGGGTTACTGTTAGGGTTAGGTTTAGAATTATGGTTAGGTTTATGTTAGGGTTAGGGTAGGGTTAGGGTTTGGGTTAGGGTTACGGTTAGGGTTAGGGTTAGGGTAAGGGTTAGGGTTAGGGTTAGGGTTAGTATTAGGGTTAGGGTTAGGGTTAGATTAGGGTTAGGGTTAGGGTTAGGTTTAGGGTTAGGGTTTGATTTTGGGTTAGGTTAGGGTTAGGGTTAGGGTTAGGGTTAGGGTTAGGGTTAGGTTTAGGGTTAGGTTTCGGGTTAGTGTTAGGGTTAGGGTTACAGATAGGGTTAGGTTTACAGATAGGTTTAGGTTTACAGATAGGTTTAGGTTTAGGGTTATTGTTAGGGTTAGGGTTAGTGTTATGATTAGCGTTACGTTCATGTTTAGGTTTAGGATTAGGTTTAGGGTTAGGTTTACTTTTAGTGTTAGGGTTAAAGTTAGGGTTAGGTTTAGGGTTAGGGTTAGGGTTAGGGTTACGTTCGGGTTAGGGTTAGGTTTAGGGTTAGGGTTAGGGTTAGCATTAGTGTTAGGGTTAGGGTTTGGGTTAGGGTTAGGGTTAGGGTTAGGGTTAGGGTTAGTGTTAGGGTTAGGGTTAGGTTTAGGGTTATGGTTAGGGTTACGGTTAGGTTTAGGGTTAGGGTTCTGTTAGGGTTAGGGTTAGGGTTAGGGTTAAATTTACATTTAGTGTTAGGGTTAAGCTTAGCGTTAGGGTAAGGTTTAGGGTTCTGTTAGGGTTAGGGTTAGGGTTAGGGTAAGGGTTAGAGTTAGGTTTACGGTTAGGTGTTTGTTAGTGTTAGGCTTAGGGTTAGGGTTAGAGTTAGAGTTACGGTTAGGGTTAGGGTTAGGATTAGGTTTTGCGTTATGGTTAGGGTTAGGTTTAGGTTTAGGGTAGGGTTAGGGTTATGGTTAGGGTTAGGGTTAGGGTTAGGGTTAGGGTTAGGTTTAGAGTTAGGGTTAGGGTTTGGGTTAGGGTTAATGTTAGGTTTAGGCTTAGGGTTAGCGTTACGGTCACGGTTAGGGTTAGGGTTAGGGCTATGGTTACATTTAGTGTTAGATTTACGTTTAGGGTTAGGGTTAGGATTAGGGTTACATTTAGTGTTAGATTTACCTTGTAATGTTAGGGTTGGGGTTAGTGTTACGGATAGGGTTAGGGTTAGTGTTTGGGTAAGATTTAGGCTTAGAGTAAGGGTTAGGGTTAGGGTTAGGGTTAAAGTTAGGGTTAGGGTTAGGGTTAGGGTTAGGGTTAGGGTTAGGGTTAGTGTTACGGTTACGGTTACTGTTACGGTTAGGGTTAGGATCATGGTTAGGTTTATGTTAGGGTTAGGGGTACGTTTATATTTAGGGTTAGGTTTAGGTTTACGGTTAGGGTTAGGTTTAGGGTTAGAATTAGGTTTAGGTTTAGGATTAGGGTTAGGGTTAAGGTTAGGGTTAGGGTTAGGGTTAGGGTTAGGGTTAGGGTTAGGGTTAGGGTTAGGGTTAGGGTTAGGGTTAGGGTTAGGGTTAGGGTTAGAATTAGGGTTAGGGTTAGGGTTACGGTTTGGGTTCTGTATAGGGTTAGGGTTAGGGTTAGGGTTAGGGTTAGGCTTAGGGTTAGGGTTAGGCTTAGGGTTAGGGTTAGGGTTAGGGTTAGGGTGAGGGTTAGGGATAGGATTATGGTTAGTTTTATCGTTACTGTTAGGATTAGGGTTAGGGTTAGGGTTAGGGTTAGGGTTAGGGTTAGGATTATGGTTAGGTTTATGTTAGGGTTAGGGTTAGGTTTATATTTAGGGTTAGATTTAGGGTTAGGTTTAGGGTTAGGGTTAGGGTAAGGGTTAGGGTTAGGATTAGGGTTAGGGTTAGGGTTTGGTATAGGTTTAGGGTTATGGTTAGGGTTAGGGTTAAGGTTAGGTTTAGTTTAAGGTAGGGTTAGCGTTAGGTGTAGGTTTATGGTTAGGGTTAGGGTTAGGTTTAGGGTAGGGTTAGGGTTAGGGTTAGGATTAGGGTTAGGGTTAGGGTTAGGGTTAGGGTTAGGGTTAGGGTTAGGGTTATTGTTAGGGTTAGGGTTAGGTTTAGGCTTAGGTTTCTGTTAGGGTGAGAGTTAAGGTTAGGGTTAGGGTTAGGGTTAGGGATAGGTTTAGGGTTAGGGTTAGGGTTAGGGTTAGGGTTTGGTTTAGGGTTAGTGTTAGGGTTAGGTTTACAGATAGGGTTAGGTTTACAGATAGGTTTAGGTTTCGGGTTATTGTTAGGGTTAGGGTTAGGGTTATGATTAGCGTTACGTTCATGGTTAGGTTTAGGATTAGGGTTAGGTTTAGGTTTACCTTTAGTTTTAGGGTTAAATTTAGGGTTAGGGTTAGGGTTAGGGTTAGGGTTAGGGTTAGGGTTAGGGTTAGGGTTAGGGTTAGTGTTAGGGTTAGGGTTAGGGTTACGTTCGGGTTAGGGTTAGGTTTAGGGTTAGGGTTAGGGTTAGCATTAGGGTTAGCGTTAGGGTTAGGGTTAGGGTTTGGGTTAGGGTTAGGGTTAGGGTTAGTGTTAGTGTTAGGGTTAGGTTTAGGGTTAGGGTTCTGTTAGGGGTAGGGTTAGGGTTAGGGTTAGGGTTAGGGTTAGGGTTAAGGTTAGGGTTAGGGTTAGGGTTAGGGTTAGCGTTAGAATTAGGTTTAGGGTTAGGGTTACGGTTTGGGTTCTGTTTAGGGTTAGGGTTAGGGTTAGGGTTAGGGTTAAGGTTAGGTTTAGGGTTAGGGTTAGGGTTAGGGTTAGGGTTAGGGATAGGATTATGGTTAGTTTTATGGTTATTGTTAGGATTAGGGTTAGGTTTAGGGTTAGGGTTAGGGTGAGGTTTTGGGTTAGGGTTCTGTTAGGATTAGAGTTAAGGTTAGGGTTAGGTTTAGGGTTAGGTTTAGGGTTAGGGTTGCAATTAGGTTTAGGGTTAGGGTTAGGGTTAGAGTTAAGGTTAGGGTTAGGTTTAGGGTTAGGGTTAGGGTTAAGGTTAGGGTTGCAATTAGGTTTAGGGTAGGGTTAGGGTTAGGGTTAGGGTTAGGGTTAGGGTTAGGGTTAGTGTTAGGTTTAGGGTTAGGTTTAGGGTTAGGGTTCTGTTAGGGTTAGGGTTAGGGTTAGGGTTAGGTTTAGGTTTAGGGTTAGGTTAAGGGTTAGGGTTAGGTTAAGGTTTAGGGTTAGGTTTAGGGTTAGAATTAGGTTTAGGTTTAGGATTAGTGTTAGGGTTAGGGTTAGGGTTAGGGTTAGGGTTAGGTTTAGAATTAGGGTTAGGGTTAGGTTTACGGTTTGGGTTCTGTTTAGGGTTAGGTTTAGGGTTAGGTTTAGGGTTAGGGTTAGGGTTAAGGTTAGGGTTAGGCTTAGGGTTAGGCTTAGGGTTAGGGTTAGGGATAGGATTATGGTTAGTTTTATGGTTATTTTTAGGATTAGGGTTAGGATTAGGGTTAGCGTTATTGTCTAGTTTGGGGTTAGGGTTAGGATTAGGGTTAGGGTTAGGGTTAGGGTTAGGGTTGGAATTAGGTTTAGGGTTAGGGTTAGGTTTAGGTTAGGGTTTGGGTTAGGGTTAGGGTTACGTTTCTTTTAAGGTTAGGATTTGGGTTATGGTTAGGGTAAGGTTTAGGGTAAGTTTTAGATTTAGAATTAGGGTTAGGGTTAGGGTTAGGGTTAGGGTTACCGTTAGGGTTAGGTTTAGGTTTAGGGTTAGGGTTAGGATTCTGTTAAGGTTAGGGTTTGGGTTAGGTTTAGGGTTACGGTTAGCGTTAGTGTTAGGTTTAGGGTAGGGTTAGGGTTAGGGTTAGGGTTAGAGTTAGGGTTAGGGTTTGGGTTAGGGTTAATGTTAGGTTTAGGCTTAGGGTTAGCGTTACGGTCACCGTTAGGGTTAGGGTTAGGGCTATTGTTACATTTAGTGTTAGAGTTACGTTTAGGGTTAGGGTTAGGGTTAGGGTTAGTGTTAGGTTTAGGGTTAGGTTTAGGGTTAGGGTTCTGTTAGGGTTAGGGTTAGGGTTAGGGTTAGGTTTAGGTTTAGGGTTAGGTTAAGGGTTAGGGTTAGGTTAAGGTTTAGGGTTAGGTTTAGGGTTAGAATTAGGTTTAGGTTTAGGATTAGGGTTAGGGTTAGGGGTAGGGTTAGGGTTAGGGTTAGGGTTAGGGTTAGGGTTACGTTTACGGTTTGGGTTCTGTTTAGGGTTAGGTTTAGGGTTAGGTTTAGGGTTAGGGTTAGGGTTAAGGTTAGGGTTAGGCTTAGGGTTAGGCTTAGGGTTAGGGTTAGGGATAGGATTATGGTTAGTTTTATGGTTATTTTTAGGATTAGGGTTAGGATTAGGGTTAGCGTTATTGTCTAGTTTGGGGTTAGGGTTAGGGTTAGGGTTAGGGTTAGGGTTAGGGTTAGGGTTAGGGTTAGGGTTAGGGTTAGGGTTAGGGTTAGGGTTAGGGTTAGGGTTAGGGTTAGTGTTTGGGTTAGGTTTATGTTAGGGTTAGGTTTATGTTAGGGTTAGGTTTACGGTTAGGTTTAGGGTTAGGTTTAGGGATAGGTTTAGGGTTAGGGTTAGGGTTAGGTTTTGGGTTAGGGTTCTGTTAGGATTAGAGTTAAGGTTAGGGTTAGGTTTAGGGTTAGGTTTAGGGTTAGGGTTAGGGTTGCAATTAGGTTTAGGGTTAGGGTTAGGGTTAGGGTTAGGGTTAGCATTAGGGTTAGGGTTAGTGTTATGATTAGCGTTACGTTCATGTTTAGGTTTAGGATTAGGTTTAGGGTTAGGTTTACGTTTAGTGTTAGGGTTAAAGTTAGGGTTAGGGTTAGGGTTAGGGTTAGGGTTAGGGTTAGGGTTAGGGTTAGGGTTAGGGTTAGGGTTAGGGTTAGGGTTAGGGTTACGTTCGGGTTAGGGTTAGGTTTAGGGTTAGGGTTAGGGTTAGCATTAGGATTAGGGTTAGGGTTTGGGTTAGGGTTAGGGTTAGGGTTAGGGTTTGGGTTAGGGTTAGGGTTAGGGTTAGGTTTAGGGTTATGGTTAGGTTTAGGGTTAGGTTTAGGGTTACGGTTCTGTTAGGGTTAGGGTTAAATTTACATTTAGTGTTAGGGTTAAGGTTAGGGTTAGGGTAAGGTTTAGGGTTCTGTTAGGGTTAGGGTTAGGGTTAGGGTTAGGGTTAGGGTTAGGGTTAGGGTTAGGGTTAGGTTTAGGCTTAGGTTTCTGTTAGGGTGAGAGTTAAGGTTAGGGTTAGGGTTAGGGTTAGGGTTAGGTTTAGGGTTAGGGTTAGGGTTAGTGTTAGGGTTAGGTTTAGGGTTAGTGTTAGGGTTAGGTTTACAGATAGGGTTAGGTTTACAGATAGGTTTAGGTTTCGGGTTATTGTTACGGTTAGGGTTAGGGTTATGATTAGCATTACGTTCATGGTTAGGTTTAGGATTAGGGTTAGGTTTAGGTTTACGTTTAGTTTTAGGGTTAAAGTTAGGGTTAGGGTTAGGGTTAGGGTTAGGGTTAGGGTTAGGGTTAGGGTTAGGGTTAGGGTTAGGGTTACGTTCGGGTTAGGGTTAGGTTTAGGGTTAGGGTTAGGGTTAGCATTAGGGTTAGCGTTAGGGTTAGGGTTAGTGTTTGGGTCAGGGTTAGGGTTAGGGTTAGTGTTAGTGTTAGGGTTAGGTTTAGGGTTAGGGTTCTGTTAGGGGTAGGGTTAGGGTTAGGGTTAGGGTTAGGGTTAGGGTTAGGGTTAGGTTTAGGGTTAGAATTAGGTTTAGGTTTAGGATTAGGTTTAGGGTTAGGGTTAGGGTTAGGGTTAGGGTTAGGGTTAGGGTTAAGGTTAGGGTTAGGGTTAGGGTTAGGATTAGGGTTAGAATTAGGTTTAGGGTTAGGGTTAGGGTTACGGTTTGGGTTCTGTTTAGGGTTCGGGTTAGGGTTAGGGTTAGGGTTAGGGTTAAGGTTAGGTTTAGGGTTAGGGTTAGGGTTAGGGTTAGGGATAGGATTATGGTTAGTTTTATGGTTATTGTTAGGATTAGGGTTAGGTTTAGGGTTAGCGTTATTGTCTAGTTTGGGGTTAGGGTTAGGGTTAGGGTTAGGGTTAGGGTTAGGGTTAGGGTTAGGGTTAGGGTTAGGGTTAGGGTTAGGGTTAGGGTTAGGGTTAGGGTTAGGGTTAGGGTTAGTGTTTGGGTTAGGTTTATGTTAGGGTTAGGTTTATGTTAGGGTTAGGTTTACGGTTAGGTTTAGGGTTAGGTTTAGGGATAGGTTTAGGGTTAGGGTTAGGTTTAGGTTTTGGGTTAGGGTTCTGTTAGGATTAGAGTTAAGGTTAGGGTTAGGTTTAGGGTTAGGTTTAGGGTTAGGGTTATGGTTGCAATTAGGTTTAGGTTTAGGGTTAGGGTTAGGGTTAGCATTAGGGTTAGGGTTAGTG
>NW_028181414.1:187500-192500 GCF_964211825.1 Aythya ferina
GGGTTAGGGTTAGGGATTGGATTATGGTTAGGTTTAGGGTTAGGGTTAGGGTTAGGATTAGGGTTAGAATAGGGTTAGCGTTATTGTCTAGTTTACGGTTAGGGTTAGGGTTAGGGTTAGGGTTAAAGTTAGGGTTAGGGTTAGGGTTAGGCTTAGGTTTAGGGTTAGGGTTACGGTTAGCGTTAGGGTTACGGTTAGGTTTAGGGTTAAGGTTCTTTTAGGGTTAGAGTCAAGGTTAAGGTTAGATTTAAGTTTAGGGTTACTGTTAGGGTTAAGTTTAGGTTTAGGTTTAAGTTAGGGTTAGCGTTAATTGTAGGTTTAGGGTTAGGGTTAGGGTTAGGGTTAGGTTTAGGGTAGGGTTAAGGTTAGGGTTATGGTTAGGGTTATGTTTAGGGTTAGTGTTAGGGTTAGGGTTAGTGTTCGGGTTAGATCTAGGTTTAGAGTAAGGGTTACGGTTAGGGTTAGGGTTAAGGTTAGGGTTAGTGTTAAGGGTTAGGGTTACTGTTAGGGTTAGGGTTAGAATTATGGTTAGGTTTATGTTAGGGTTAGGGTTAGGGATAGGTTTAGGGTAAGGGTTCTGTTAGGATTATAGATAAGGGTAGGGTTAGCTTTAGGGTTAGGATTAGGGTTAGGGTTAGGGTTGGAATTAGGTTTAGGGTTAGGGTTAGGTTTAGGTTAGGATTAGGGTTAGGGTTAGGGTTACGTTTTTTTTAAGTTTAGGGTTTGGGTTATGGTTAGGGTAAGGTTTAGGGTAAGGTTTAGATTAAGAATTAGGGTTAGGGTTAGGGTTAGGGTTAGGTTACGGTTTAGGGTTAGGGTTAGGATTCTGTTAAGGTTAGGGTTTGGGTTAGGTTTAGGGTTACGGTTAGTGTTAGGGTTAGGTTTAGGGTAGGGTTAGGGTTAGGGTTAGGATTAGTGTTAGGGTTAGGGTTAGTGTTCGGGTTAGGTTTAGGTTTAGGGTTAGGTTTATATTTAGGTTTAGGGTTAGAATTAGGTTTAGAGTTAGGGTTAGGGTTAGGGTTAGGATTAATGTTAGTTTAAGGGTTACGGTTAGGGATAGGATTATGGTTAGGTTTAGGGTTAGGGTTAGGGTTAGGATTAGGGTTAGGATTAGGGTTAGCGTTATTGTCTAGTTTGGGGTTAGGGTTAGGGTAAGGGTTAGGGTAAGGGTTAGAATTAGGGTTAGGCTTAGGGTAAGGGTTACGGTTAGGGTTAGGGTTAGGGTTAGGGTTAGGGTTAGGGTTAGGGTTAGGATTACGGTTAGGTTTATGTTAGGGTTAGGGTTAGGTTTATATTTAGGGTTAGATTTAAGGTTAGGGTTAGGGTTACGGTTTGGGTTACGTTTAGGGTTATGGTTAGGGTTAGGGTTAAGGTTAGGTTTAGGTTTAAGGTAGGGTTTGCGTTAGGTGTAGGTTTAGGGTTAGGGTTAGGGTTAGGTTTAGGGTAGGGTTAGGGTTAGGGTTAGGGTTAGGGTTAGGGTTAGGTGTAGGTTTAGGGTTAGGGTTAGGGTTAGGTTTAGGGTAGGGTTAGGGTTAGGGTTCTGTTTAGGGTTAGGGTTAGGGTTAGGGTTAGGGTTAGGGTTAGGGTTAGGGTTAGGCTTAGGGTTAGGGTTAGGCTTAGGGTTAGGGTTAGGGTTAGGGTTAGGGTTAGGGTTACGGTTAGGGTTAGGGTTAGGGTTAGGGTTAGTGTTAGGGTTAGGGTTACAGATAGGGTTAGGTTTACAGATAGGTTTTGGTTTTGGGTTATTGTTAGGTTTAGGGTTATGATTAGCGTTACGTTCATGGTTAGGCTTAGGATTAGGGTTAGGGTTAGGTTTACGTTTAGTGTTAGGGTTAAGGTTAGGGTTAGGGTTAGGGTTAGGGTTACGTTCTGGTTAGGGTTAGGTTTAGGGTTAGGGTTAGGGTTAGCATTAGGGTTAGGGTTAGTGTTAGGGTTAGGGTTAGGTTTAGGGTTAAGGTTAGGGTTAGGGTTAGGTTTAGGGTTAGGGTTCTGTTAGGGTTAGGGTTAGGGTTAAATTTACGTTTAGTGTTAGGGTTAAGGTTAGGGTTAGGGTAAGGTTTAGGGTTCTGTTAGGGTTAGGGTTAGGGTTAGGGTTAGGGTTAGGGTTAGGGTTAGGGTAAGGGTTAGAGTTAGGTTTAGGGTTAGGGTTTTGTTAGTGTTAGGCTTAGGGTTAGGGTTAGAGTTAGAGTTACTGTTAGGTTTAGGTTTAGGATTAGGGTTTGCGTTATGGTTAGGGTTAGGTTTAGGTTTAGGGTAGGGTTAGGGTTATGGTTAGGGTTAGGGTAAGGGTTAGGGTTAGGGTTAGTGTTCGGGTTAGATTTAGGTTTTAGAGTAAGTGTTACGGTTAGGGTTAGGGTTAGGGTTAACGTTAGGTTTAGTATTAAGATTTAGGGTTAGAGTTACTGTTAGGGTTAGGTTTAGAATTATGGTTAGGTTTATGTTAGGGTTAGGGTAGGGTTAGGGTTTGGGTTAGGGTTAAGGTTAGGGTTAGGGTTAGGGTTAGTGTTAGGGTAAGGGTTAGGGTTAGGGTTAGGGTTAGGGTTAGGGTTAGGGTTAGGGTTAGGGTTAGGGTTAGGGTTAGGGTTAGGGTTAGGGTTAGGGTTAGGGTTAGGGTTAGATTAGGGTTAGTGTTAGGGTTAGGGTTAGGGTTAGGGTTAGTGTTAGGGTTAGGGTTAGGATCATGGTTAGGTTTATATTAGGGTTAGGGTTAGGTTTATATTTAGGGTTAGATTTAGGGTTAGGGTTAGGTTTAGGGTTAGAATTAGGTTTAGGGTTAGGGTTAGGGTTAGGGTAAGGGTTAGGATTAGGATTAGGGTTAGGGTTAGGGTTACGGTTTGGGTTAGGTTTAGGGTTATGGTTAGTGTTAAGGTTAAGGTTAGGTTTAGGTTTATGGTAGAGTTAGCATTAGGTGTAGGTTTAGGGTTAGGTTTAGGGTTAGGTTTAGGGTAGGGTTAGGGTTAGGGTTAGGGTTAGGGTTAGGGTTAGGGTTAGGGTTAGGGTTAGGGTTAGGGTTAGGATTAGGGTTAGTGTTAGGGTTAGGGTTAGTGTTTTGGTTAGATTTAAGTTTAGAGTAAGGGTTATGGTTAGGGTTAGGGTTAGGTTTAAGGTAAGGGTTAGTATTATGAGTTAGGGTTAGGGTTACTGTTAAGGTTAGGGTTAGAATTATGTTTAGGTTTATGTTAGGGTTAGGGTTAGGATTAGGGTTAGGGTTACGGTTAGGGTTAGGGTTAGGGGTAGGGTTAGGGTTAGGGTTAGGGTTAGGGTTAGGGTTAGGGTTAGGGTTAGGGTTAGGGTTAGGGTTAGGGTTAGGCTTAGGGTTCTGTTAGGGTGAGAGTTAAGGTTTGGGTTAGGGTTAGGGTTAGGGTTAGGATTAGGTTTAGGGTTGGGGTTAGGGTTAGGGTTAGGTTTTGAGTTTGGGTTAGGTTAGGGTTAGGGTTTGAGTTTGGGTTAGATTAGTGTTAGGGTTAGGGTTAGGGTTAGGTTTAGGGTTAGGGTTAGGGTTAGCGTTAGGGTTAGGGTTAGGGTTAGGGTTAGGGTTAGGGTTAGGTTTAGTGTTAGGGTTAGGGTTACAGATAGGGTTAGGTTTACAGATAGGTTTAGGTTTAGGGTTATTGTTAGGGTTAGGGTTAGGGTTATGATTAGCGTTACGTTCATGGTTAGGTTTAGGATTAGGGTTAGGGTTAGGATTACGTTTAGTGTTAGTGTTAAAGTTAGGGTTAGGGTTAGGGTTAGGGTTAGGGTTAGGGTTAGGGTTTGGGTTAGGGTTAGGGTTAGGGTTAGGGTTAGTGTTAGGGTTAGGGTTAGGTTTAGGGTTAAGGTTAGGGTTAGGGTTAGGTTTAGGTTTATGGTTCCGTTAGGGTTAGGGTTAGGGTTAGGGCTAAATTTACCTTTAGTGTTAGGGTTAAGGTTAGCGTTATGGTAAGGTTTAGGGTTCTGTTAGGGTTAGGGTTAGGGTTAGGGTTAGGGTAAGGGTTAGAGTTAGGTTTAGGGTTAGGGTTTTGTTAGTGTTAGGCTTAGGGTTAGGGTTAGAGTTAGAGTTACGGTTAGGGTTAGGGTTAGGATTAGGGTTTGCGTTATGGTTAGGTTTAGGTTTAGGTTTAGGTTTAGGGTAGGGTTAGGGTTATTGTTAGGGTTAGGGTTAGGTTTAGGGTTAGGGTTAGAGGTAGGGTTAGGGTTTGGGTTAGGGATAGGGTTAATGTTAGGTTTAGGCTTAGGGTTAGCGTTACGGTCACGGTTAGCGTTAGGGTTAGGGCTATGGTTACATTTAGTGTTAGAGTTACGTTTAGGGTTAGGGTTAGGATTAGGGTTAGGGTTAGGGTAAGGGTTAGGGTTCTGTTCGGGTTAGAGTTAAGGTTAGGGTTAGATTTAGGGTTAGGTTTAGTGTTAGGGTTACGGTTAGGGTTAGCGTTAGGGTTAGGTTTAGGTTTAGGGTTACGGGTTAGGTTTCTGTTAAGGTTAGGGTTTGAGTTAGGTTTAGGTTTACGGTTAAGGTTAGGGTTAGGTTTAGGGTAGGGTTAGGGTTAGGGTTAGGGTTAGTGTTAGGGTTAGGGTTAGTGTTCAGGTTAGATTTACGTTTAGAGTAAGGGTTAGGATTAGCGTTAGGGTTAGGGTTAGGGTTAGGTTTATATTTAGGGTTAGGTTTAGGGTTAGGGTTAGGGTTAGGTTTAGGGTTAGGGTTAGGGTTAGGTTTAGGGTTAGAATTAGGTTTAGGTTAAGGGTTAGGGTTAGGGTTACGGTTTGGGTTAGGTTTATGGTTATGGTTAGGGTTAGGGTTAGGTTTAGGGTAGTGTTAGGGTTAGGGTTAGGGTTAGGGTTAGGGTTAGGGTTAGGGTTAGGGTTAGGATTAGGTTTAGGGTTAGGGTTAGGGTTATTGTTAGGGTTAGGGTTAGTGTTAGGGTTAGGGTTAGTGTTCGGATTAGATTTAGGTTTAGAGTAACGGTTACGGTTAGGGTTAGGGTTAGGGTTAAGGTTAGGGTTAGTATTAAGAGTTAGGGTTAGGG
>NW_028181414.1:200000-207500 GCF_964211825.1 Aythya ferina
GGGTTAGGGTTAGGGTTACTGTTTGGGTTCTGTTTAGGGTTAGGGTTAGGGTTAGGGTTAGGTTTAGGGTTACGGTTAGGGTTAGGGTTAGGGTTAGGGTTAGGGTTAGGGTTAGGGTTAGGGTTAGGGTTAGCATTATTGTCTAGTTTGCGGTTAGGGTTAGGGTTAGGGTTAGGGTTAGGGTTAGCGTTAGGGTTAGGGTTAGGTTTAGGTTGAGGGTTAGGGTTAGGGTTAGGGTTAGGGTTAGGGATAGGATAGGGTTAGGGTTAGGATTAGGGTTAGGGTTAGGATTAGGGTTCTTTTAGGGTTAGAGTTAGGGTTAGGGTTAGGTTTAGGGTAGGGTTAGGGTTAGGATTAGGGTTAGGTGTAGGGATAGGGTTAGGATTAGGGTTAGGGTTAGGTTTAGGGTTAGGGTTCTGTTAGGATTAGAATTAAGGTTAGGTTTAGGTTTAGGGTTAGGGTTAGCGTTAGGGTGAGGGTTAGGGTTAGGGTTAGGGTTAGGGATGGGATAGGGTTAGGGTTAGGAGTAGGGTTAGGGTTAGGGTTAGGGTTCTTTTAGGGTTACAGTTAAGGTTAGGGTTAGGTTTAGGGTTAGGTTTAGTGTTAGGGTTACGGTTAGGGTTAGCATTAGGGTTAGGTTTAGGTTTAGGGTTAGGGTTAGGTTTCTGTTAAGGTTAGGGTTTGGGTTAGGTTTAGGTTTACGGTTAAGGTTAGGGTTAGGTTTAGGGTAGGGTTAGGGTTAGGAGTAGGGTTAGGGTTAGGGTTAGGGTTAGGGTTAGGGTTAGTGTTCGGGTTAGATTTAGGTTTAGAGTAAGGGTTAGGATTAGGGTTAGGGTTAGGGTTAGGGTTAGGGTTAGGTTTATATTTAGGGTTAGGTTTAGGGTTAGGGTTAGGGTTAGGGTTATGGTTAGGTTTAGGGTTAGGGTTAGGGTTAGGATTAGGGTTAGGATTAGGGTTAGCGTTATTGTCTTGTTTAGGGTTAGGGTTAGGGTTAGGGTTACGCTTAGCGTTATGGTTAGTGTTAGGTTTAGGGTTAAGGTTCTTTTAGAGTTAGAGTTAAGGTTAGTGTTAGGCGTAGGTTTAGGGTAGGTTTAGGGTTAGGGTTAGGGTTAGGGTTAGCGTTAGTGTTAGGGTTAGGGTTAGTGTTCGGGTTAGATTTAGGTTTAGAGTAAGGGTTACGGTTAGGGTTAGGGTTAAGGTTAGGGTTAGTGTTAAGATTTAGGGTTACGGTTACTGTTATGGTTAGGTTTAGAATTATGGTTAGGTTTATGTTAGGGTTAGGGTAGGGTTAGGGTTTGGGTTAGGGTTACGGTTAGGGTTAGGGTTAGGGTTAGGGTTAGGGTTAGGGTTAGGGTTAGGGTTAAGGATAGGGTTAGGGTTAGGTTTAGGATTAGGGTTCTGTTAGGGAGAGAGTTAAAGTTAGGTTTAGGGTTAGGGTTAGGGTTAGGTTTAGGGTTAGGGTTAGGGTTAGGGTTAGGGTTAGGGTTAGGATTATGGTTAGGTTTATATTAGGGTTAGGGTTAGGTTTATATTTAGGGTTAGGTTTACGGTTAGGGTTAGGGTAAGGGTTAGGGTTAGGATTAGGGTTAGGGTTAGGGTTACGGTTTCGGTTAGGTTTAGGGTTATGGTTAGGGTTAGGGTCAAGTTTAGGTTTAGGTTTAAGGTAGGGTTAGCGTTAGGTGTAGGGTTAGGGTTAGGGTTACGGTTAGGTTTAGGGTAGGGTTAGGGTTAGGGTTAGGGTTAGGGTTAGGGTTAGGGTTAGGGTTAGGGTTAGGGTTAGCGTTAGGGTTAGGGTTAGGGATAGGGTTAGGGTTAGGGTTAGTGTTAGGGTTAGGGTTAGTGTTCGGGTTAGATTTAGGTTTAGAGTAACGGTTACGGTTAGGGTTAGGGTTAGGGTTAAGGTTAGGTTTAGTATTAAGAGTTAGGGTTAGGGTTACTGTTAGGGTAATGGTTAGAATTATGATTAGGTTTATGTTAGGGCTAGGGTTAGGGTTAGGGTTACTGTTAGGGTTAGTGTTAGGGTTAGGGTTAGGGTTAGGGTTAGGGTTAGGGTTAAGGATAGGGTTAGGGTTAGGTTTAGGATTAGGGTTCTGTTAGGGAGAGAGTTAAAGTTAGGTTTAGGGTTAGGGTTAGGGTTAGGGTTAGGTTTAGGGTTAGGGTTAGGGTTAGGGTTAGGGTTAGGATTATGGTTAGGTTTATATTAGGGTTAGGGTTAGGTTTATATTTAGGGTTACGTTTAGGGTTAGGGTTAGGGTAAGGGTTAGGGTTAGGATTAGGGTTAGGGTTAGGGTTACGGTTTCGGTTAGGTTTAGGGTTATGGTTAGGGTTAGGGTCAAGTTTAGGTTTAGGTTTAAGGTAGGGTTAGCGTTAGGTGTAGGGTTAGGGTTAGGGTTAGGGTTAGGTTTAGGGTAGGGTTAGGGTTAGGGTTAGGGTTAGGGTTAGGGTTAGGGTTAGGGTTAGGGTTAGGGTTAGGGTTAGGGTTAGGGTTAGGGTTAGTGTTCGGGTTAGATTTAGGTTTAGAGTAACGGTTACGGTTAGGGTTAGGGTTAGGGTTAAGGTTAGGTTTAGTATTAAGAGTTAGGGTTAGGGTTACTGTTAGGGTTATGGTTAGAATTATGGTTAGGTTTATGTTAGGGCTAGGGTTAGGGTTAGGGTTACGGTTAGGGTTAGTGTTAGGGTTAGGGTTAGGGTTAGGGTTAGGGTTAGGGTTAGGGTTAGGGTTAGGGTTAGGGTTAGGGTTAGGGTTAGGGTTAGGGTTAGGGTTAGGGTTGGGGTTAGGGTTACGGTTAGGGTTAGGGTTACAGATAGGGTTAGGTTTACAGATAGGGTTAGGTTTAGGATTATTGTTAGGGTTAGGGTTAGGGTTATGATTAGCGTTACGTTCACGGTTAGGTTTAGGATTAGTGTTAGGGTTAGGATTACGTTTAGTGTTAGGGTTAAGGTTAGGGTTAATTTAGGGTTAGGGTTAGGGTTAGCATTAGGGTTAGGGTTAGTTTTAGGGCTAAATTTACGTTTAATGTTAGGGTTAAGGTTAGGGTTAGGGTAAGGTTTAGGGTTCTGTTAGGGTTAGGGTTAGGGTTAGTGTTAAATTTACGTTTAGTGTTAGGTTTAAGGTTAGGGTTAGGGTAAGGTTTAGGGTTCTGTTAGGGTTAGGGTTAGGGTTAGGGTTAGGTTTAGGGTAAGGGTTAGAGTTAGGTTTAGGGTTAGGATTTTGTTAGTGTTATGCTTAGGGTTAGGGTTAGAGTTAGAGTTACGGTTATGGTTAGGGTTAGGATTAAGGTTTGCGTTATGGTTAGGTTAGGTTTAGGTTTAGGGTAGGGTTAGGGTTATGGTAAGGGTTAGGTTTAGGGTTAGTGTTTGGGTTAGATTTAGGTTTAGAGTAAGGGTTACGGTTAGGGTTAGGGTTAGGGTTAAGGTTAGGTTTAGTATTAAGAGTTAGGGTTAGGGTTACTGTTAGGGTAATGGTTAGAATTATGATTAGGTTTATGTTAGGGCTAGGGTTAGGGTTAGGGTTACTGTTAGGGTTAGTGTTAGGGTTAGGGTTAGGGTTAGGGTTAGGGTTAGGGTTAAGGATAGGGTTAGGGTTAGGTTTAGGATTAGGGTTCTGTTAGGGAGAGAGTTAAAGTTAGGTTTAGGGTTAGGGTTAGGGTTAGGGTTAGGTTTAGGGTTAGGGTTAGGGTTAGGGTTAGGGTTAGGATTATGGTTAGGTTTATATTAGGGTTAGGGTTAGGTTTATATTTAGGGTTACGTTTAGGGTTAGGGTTAGGGTAAGGGTTAGGGTTAGGATTAGGGTTAGGGTTAGGGTTACGGTTTCGGTTAGGTTTAGGGTTATGGTTAGGGTTAGGGTCAAGTTTAGGTTTAGGTTTAAGGTAGGGTTAGCGTTAGGTGTAGGGTTAGGGTTAGGGTTAGGGTTAGGTTTAGGGTAGGGTTAGGGTTAGGGTTAGGGTTAGGGTTAGGGTTAGGGTTAGGGTTAGGGTTAGGGTTAGGGTTAGGGTTAGGGTTAGTGTTCGGGTTAGATTTAGGTTTAGAGTAACGGTTACGGTTAGGGTTAGGGTTAGGGTTAAGGTTAGGTTTAGTATTAAGAGTTAGGGTTAGGGTTACTGTTAGGGTTATGGTTAGAATTATGGTTAGGTTTATGTTAGGGCTAGGGTTAGGGTTAGGGTTACGGTTAGGGTTAGTGTTAGGGTTAGGGTTAGGGTTAGGGTTAGGGTTAGGGTTAGGGTTAGGGTTAGGGTTAGGGTTAGGGTTAGGGTTAGGGTTAGGGTTAGGGTTAGGGTTAGGGTTGGGGTTAGGGTTACGGTTAGGGTTAGGGTTACAGATAGGGTTAGGTTTACAGATAGGGTTAGGTTTAGGATTATTGTTAGGGTTAGGGTTAGGGTTATGATTAGCGTTACGTTCACGGTTAGGTTTAGGATTAGTGTTAGGGTTAGGATTACGTTTAGTGTTAGGGTTAAGGTTAGGGTTAATTTAGGGTTAGGGTTAGGGTTAGCATTAGGGTTAGGGTTAGTTTTAGGGCTAAATTTACGTTTAATGTTAGGGTTAAGGTTAGGGTTAGGGTAAGGTTTAGGGTTCTGTTAGGGTTAGGGTTAGGGTTAGTGTTAAATTTACGTTTAGTGTTAGGTTTAAGGTTAGGGTTAGGGTAAGGTTTAGGGTTCTGTTAGGGTTAGGGTTAGGGTTAGGGTTAGGTTTAGGGTAAGGGTTAGAGTTAGGTTTAGGGTTAGGATTTTGTTAGTGTTATGCTTAGGGTTAGGGTTAGAGTTAGAGTTACGGTTATGGTTAGGGTTAGGATTAAGGTTTGCGTTATGGTTAGGTTAGGTTTAGGTTTAGGGTAGGGTTAGGGTTATGGTAAGGGTTAGGTTTAGGGTTAGTGTTTGGGTTAGATTTAGGTTTAGAGTAAGGGTTACAGTTAGGGTTAGGGTTAGGGTTAAGGTTAAGGTTAGTATTAAGAGTTAGGGTTAGGGTTACTGTTAGGGTTAGCTTTAGAATTATGGTTAGGTTTATGTTAGGGTTAGGGTAGGGTTAGCGTTTGGGTTAGGGTTACGGTTACGGTTAGGGTTAGGGTTAGGGTTAGGGTTAGGGTAAGGGTTAGGGTTAGGGTTAGGGTTAGGGTTAGGGTTAGGGTTAGGGTTAGGGTTAGGGTTAGGGTTAGGGTTAGGGTAGGGTTAGCGTTTGGGTTAGGGTTACGGTTAGGTTTAGGGTTAGGGTTAGGGTTAGGGTAAGGGTTAGGGTAAGGGTTAGGGTTAGGGTTAGGGTTAGGGTTAGGGTTAGGGTTAGGGTTAGGGTTAGGGTTAGGGTTAGGGTTAGGGTTAGATTAGGGTTAGGGTTAGGGTTACGGTTAGGGTTAGGGTTAGGGTTAGGATCATGGTTAGGTTTATGTTAGGGTTAGGGTTAGGTTTATATTTAGGGTTAGATTTAGGGTTAGGGTTAGGTTTAGGGTTAGAATTAGGTTTAGGTTTAGGGTTAGGGTAAGGGTTAGGATTAGGATTAGGGTTAGGGTTAGGATTAGGGTTACGGTTTGGGTTAGGTTTAGGGTTATGGTTAGTGTTAGCGTTAAGGTTAGGCTAAGGTTTATGGTAGGGTTAGCGTTAGGTGTAGGTTTAGGGTTAGGTTTAGGGTTAGGTTTAGGGTAGGGTTAGGGTTAGGGTCAGGGTTAGGGTTAGGGTTAGGGTTAGGGTTAGGGTTAGGGTTAGTGTTAGGGTTAGGGTTAGGGTTAGGGTTAGGATTAGGGTTAGTGTTAGAGTTAGGGTTAGTGTTTTGGTTAGATTTAGGTTTAGAGTAAGGGTTATGGTTAGGGTTAGGGTTAGGTTTAAGGTAAGGGTTAGTATTAAGAGTTAGGGTTAGGGTTACTCTTAGGGTTAGGTTTAGAATTATGGTTAGTTTTATGTTAGGGTTAGGGTTAGGATTAGGGTTAGGGTTACGGTTAGGGTTAGTGTTAGGGGTAGGGTTAGGGTTAGGGTTAGGGTTAGGGTTAGGGTTAGGGTTAGGATTAGGGTTAGGGTTAGGGTTAGGGTTACGGTTAGGGTTAGGATTATGGTTAGGTTTATGTTAGGGTTAGGGTTAGGTTTATATTTAGGGTTAGGTTTAGGTTTAGGGTTAGGGTTAGGTTTAGGGTTAGAATTAGGTTTAGGGTTAGGGTTAGGGTTAGGGTTAGGGTTAGAATTAGGTTTAGGTTTAGGATTAGGGTTAGGGTTAGGGTTACGGTTTGGGTTCTGTTTAGGGTTAGGGTTAGGGTTAGGGTTAGGGTTAGGGTTACGGTTAGGGTTAGGGTTAGGGTTAGGATTAGGGTTCTTTTAGGGTTAGAGTTAGGGTTAGGGTTAGGTTTAGGGTAGGGTTAGGGTTAGGATTAGGGTTAGGTGTAGGGATAGGGTTAGGTTTAGGGTTAGGGTTAGGTTTTGGTTTAGGGTTCTGTTAGGATTAGAATTAAGGTTAGGTTTAGGTTTAGGGTTAGGGTTAGGGTTAGGGTGAGGGTTAGGGTTAGGGTTAGGGTTAGGGATGGGATAGGGTTAGGGTTAGGAGTAGGGTTAGGGTTAGGGTTAGGGTTCTGTTAGGGTTACAGTTAAGGTTAGGGTTAGGTTTAGGGTTAGGTTTAGTGTTAGGGTTACGGTTAGGGTTAGCGTTAGGGTTAGGTTTAGGTTTAGGGTTAGGGTTAGGTTTCTGTTAAGGTTAGGGTTTGGGTTAGGTTTAGGTTTACGGTTAAGGTTAGGGTTAGGTTTAGGGTAGGGTTAGGGTTAGGGTTAGGGTTAGGGTTAGGGTTAGGGTTAGGGTTAGGGTTAGGGTTAGGGTTAGGGTTAGGGTTAGGTTTAGGGTTAGGATTAGGGTTAGGATTAGGGTTAGGATTAGGGTTAGCGTTATTGTCTAGTTTAGGGTTAGGGTTAGGGTTAGGGTTACGCTTAGCGTTATGGTTAGTGTTAGGTTTAGGGTTAAGGTTCTTTTAGAGTTAGAGTTAAGGTTAGTGTTAGGCGTAGGTTTAGGGTAGGTTTAGGGTTAGGGTTAGGGTTAGGGTTAGCGTTAGTGTTAGGGTTAGGGTTAGTGTTAGGGTTAGATTTAGGTTTAGAGTAAGGGTTACGGTTAGGGTTAGGGTTAAGGTTAGGGTTAGTATTAAGATTTAGGGTTACGGTTACTGTTATGGTTAGGTTTAGAATTATGGCTAGGTTTATGTTAGGGTTAGGGTAGGGTTAGGGTTTGGGTTAGGGTTACGGTTAGGGTTAGGGTTAGGGTTAGGGTTAGGGTTAGGGTTAGGGTTAAGGATAGGGTTAGGGTTAGGTTTAGGATTAGGGTTCTGTTAGGGAGAGAGTTAAAGTTAGGTTTAGGGTTAGGGTTAGGGTTAGGTTTAGGGTTAGGGTTAGGGTTAGGGTTAGGGTTAGGGTTAGGATTATGGTTAGGTTTATATTAGGCTTAGGGTTAGGTTTATATTTAGGGTTAGGTTTAGGGTTAGGGTTAGGGTAAGGGTTAGGGTTAGGATTAGGGTTAGGGTTAGGGTTACGGTTTCGGTTAGGTTTA
>NW_028181414.1:220000-315000 GCF_964211825.1 Aythya ferina
GTTAGGGTTAGGGTTAGGGTTAGGGTTAGGGATAGGATTATGGTTAGTTTTATGGTTATTGTTAGAATTAGGGTTAGGATTAGGGTTAGGGTTACGGTTTGGGTTCTGTTTAGGGTTAGGGTTAGGGTTAGGGTTAGGATTAGGGTTAGGGTTACGGTTTGGGTTCTGTTTAGGGTTAGGGTTCTGTTAGGGTTACAGTTAAGGTTAGGGGTAGGTTTATGGTTAGGTTTAGGTTTAGGGTTAGGGTTAGGTTTCTGTTAAGGTTAGGGTTTGGGTTAGGTTTAGGTTTACGGTTAAAGTTAGGGTTAGGTTTAGGGTAGGGTTAGGGTTAGGATTAGGGTTAGGGTTAGGGTTAGGGTTAGGTTTATATTTAGGGTTAGGTTTAGGGTTAGGGTTAGGGTTAGGGTTAGGGTTATGTTTAGGGTTAGGGTTAGGGTTAGGTTTAGGATTACGTTTAGGATTAGGGTTAGCGTTATTGTGTAGTTTAGGGTTAGGGTTAGGGTTAGGGTTAGGGTTAGGGTTAGGGTTAGGGTTAGGGTTAGGGTTAGGCTTAGGTTTAGGCTTAGGCTTAGGTTTAGGGTTAGGGTTACGCTTAGCGTTATGGTTAGTGTTAGGTTTAGGGTTAAGGTTTTTTTAGCGTTAGAGTTAAGGTTAGGGTTAGGCGTAGGTTTAGGGTAGGGTTAGGGTTAGGGTTAGGGTTAGCATTAGTGTTAGGGTTAGGGTTAGTGTTCGGGTTAGATTTAGGTTTAGAGTAAGGGTTACGGTTAGGGTTAGGGTTAGTCTTAGTGTTAGGGTTAGGTTTAGGGTTAGGGTTACGGTTAGATTTAGGGTTACGATTATGGTTAGATTTATGTTAGGGTTAGGGTTACGGTTAGGTTTAGGGTTAGAATTAGGTTTAGGATTCGGGTTAGGGTTAGGTTTAGGTTAGGGTTAGGGTTAGGGTTAGTGTTAGGGTTAGGTTTCTGTTAAGGATAGGGTTTGGGTTAGGGTTAGGGTAAGTTTTAGGGTTAGGGTTAGGGATATTATAGGGTTAGGGTTAGGGTTAGGGTTAGGGTTAGGGTTCTGTTAGGGTTTGAGTTAAGGTTAGGGTTAGGGTTAGCTTTAGGTTTAGGGTTATGTTTAGGGTTAGGGTTAGGATTAGAGTTAGGATTAGGGTCAGCGTTATTGTCTAGTTTAGGGTTAGGGTTAGGGTTAGGGTTAGGGTTAGGCTTAGGCTTAGGCTTAGGCTTAGGCTTAGGCTTAGGTTTAGGGTTAGGGTTACGCTTAGCTTTTTCCAGGTTTCTTCAGTTAATCAAATCAAGTTATCAGTCTCTCAAAGAGAGCAAAGCCTTGAAATCAGCTGTTACATGAACTAACTAAATATTAAAGTTCTGTAAAGCTGCCAGGAGCTTTGTCAGCAAGCGTTCTCTTCCACATCCTCAATAATATGACTTGGAGCACATCTGGAAGCCTGAAAACGGAGTCACTCCTTAAAAAACCACCTGATGATACATGCAAGTCAATAATCAACTATGGCTACAAATAACTTCTCTAGAACACAGTTAGGACGCATTAAACAGCACGTTCCAAGCCCTGTGGGTCTTTGATTTCACCTACCTGGACAACCTCAGCAAAGTTATCGATCTTCAAAGGCTTCCAGTTAACTGCTCCTGTAGGCCGAACCAAGACTGAATCCGTGAATTAATAATAAAGGGGTAGGAAGAATTTTCCTCCTCACTTTGCCAAGGGAACCTCTCATCCACAATTCAAACACAGGATGCGCTTTTAAACAGCTTATAACTAAGAGAGGAAGCAAGTCCATTTGAATGCTCTCTCAGACTGGATGCAGCCACGGTTAGTTAGCTCTTCAAAAAAATAAAAAACAAAAACCAAAACAAAACAAAAACAAAAAAAAACAGCGCATTTAGAGATGAACTCGTGATTCAAAGTGGCTGCAAAAATGAGGCTCCATCTTCCACAGCCGGACAATTTAACTTTTTTTTTTTTATTTTTTAATTTAAAATTCAGCATGTTCCAATCTCTGGTCTTCAAGATTTCTTCACCTATTAAGAAAACACAAAAACCTTTCCCCGTCTTTATTACCTGTACAGCAAAAAACATACCAGTGCATCTAAATCCACAGATGTGCATACGCATACACACATCCGTGTTTATACACACACGAGGAGGGAGTGAGAGAAAGTTAGCGAGAGCGACAGTGAAAATCAGAATTTTTGCCTTTTCAACACAGAGCGCGTAAAAATTCTCTCATTTTGAGGGCACTAGAAAAAAATGGAGGCTCTACAAAAGATTTTGATGAGTATGCCTTCGAGGCCGATGCTTTGTAACATGAGGGATCTGGGGGCCAGCACACAAATATGCATACGGACGTACATGCATACAGGATAAACATATCTATACACACAAGCGTGCACAGTATATGTTGTATGATCTCCATATCGAGAACAACTCGTAGCCCTGATCAGACACGTAGAGTTGCAATCAATTAACAGCAGCAAGACAGCAGATCAAGGGTACAGCAAGCTTTGAGAGGCAGGGGAATGCTCACTTTGCCAGTGGCACGGCTGCATGATACCAAGGATTTTGAATTACTTTGATTTTTTGGAAGCAATTTGGTTTTTCTTTCTGCGCTGTAGCTGTGGTGGTTTTACCGTGCTGGGCAGCTAAACCCCACAACCGCTCTCTCACTCCCCCTCCTTTAGATGAGGAGGGGGAGAAGTAAAGCAAAGAACAACTCACGGGTTGAGATAAGGATAATTTAATTAAAGGGAAAAAATTATAATAATTAAATAAAGACTACCATGAACTAAACAATTTAACTAAGGGAAAATAAAAAGGGAAAGGGGAAAAGGGAGGGGAAAAGGAAAAATAAAAAGAAGGGAGGAAAACAAACAAACAAAATAAATGAAGGCTATATGGAAGTGCAGAGGAAAGAAATTACTCTCTACTTCCCACAAATGAGCCATGATTGACCACGTCCTTGAAGCAAGGCCTCAACGCACGCAGCCGGTGTTCGAGAGGAGGACCGGCGTTTTCCCAACGAGAGCCCACCCCTCCCCTCTTCTTCCTGTTTCCACCTTTTATTGCTGAGTGGGACATCACATGGTATGGAATATCCCTTTGATTGGTTTAGGTCAGCTGCCCTAGTGATGTTTCTCTCCTCACCTTTTTGCCCACCCCCTAGGAGGGTTAGAGAAAGGCCCAATGCTGTGCCACTGCTGCTCAGCAGTAGACACAACACTGGTGTGGTAACACTGCTGTTCCAGCTACAAGTACAGAGTACGGCACTGTATGGGCTGCTGCAGGGAAAGTAAACATTCCAGCCAGACCCAGTACAGTAGCAAATACCACAAGTTTGCCATCACGTGCTGTTCCCTAATCCATATATCCATCATCAGCCATTGCTGCAGGATCATGAAAGGTTAGAGAAGACGACTTAGGTCCAATTTAACAGCCAATGAGTTTTCCATGAGCAGAGCTGCAACAGATTTTATTTCACCACAAGCATTTTTTTTTCTTTTTTTCTGATATGAAGTCAGAAATTTTGATTTTTTTTTTTTTTAAAGACACTAAATGTCACAAAACCTGCAACCATTTCAAATTAGAGTGATTCTGAATGCTTTCATTAAAACGCTGCACATTTCTGTGCAAATTATTTCTGACTCTTCTGGACAAAAGTGGATGAAATAGTTCTTACAAATTAATAATAAAAGGTTGGAAGCTTTTACTCACACAAACACTAGTGAATTTTCCAGGAAATATTGTTTTGGCAGGGAATTTTCCCAAATCTAAAATAAAGAGAGGAAAAGTTGGGTTCTCATATTAGTTACTGCTTTTGACTGCTGGACAAAGGGAATAAAAACAGTAGTTAAGTGCAAGGTTTCCTTCTCTTCTTTAGTATGGATAGGAATCGTCACTTCGGACCTTTAGCACCTTCAGAAACACACCCAGTGCCATGCAGGTTCCTCTGCAGCTACTTCTAACAATTACTGGTGCTCCTTAGCATGGAAGTTTGACTCAAAACACTCTCCAGATTTAGCTCTTTTGACTGCCCAAGGAGCTCATCATTTTGCTTGTTGCCTTCCATTTTCCTGAACACACCGGGAACGCTGTTCAGAATCTGAACGGATCTGGTCTAAGGAATGGGAAGAAAGCAAAACCAACGATACCTTGCAGTATTCCAAATTCCAAAAAAGCAGTCTCATTTTAAAAAGGACCTCAAAAGCTTTTTTTTTTTTTAAAACTGACATCTGCCAACATAGCAATCCAAGCGCCAAACCAACTGAAGTTGCCCCTGAAAGCCTGAATAAAAATGAGTAACTCTGGTGCACTCAGCAGGTCTGTAATAGAAGTTGGTAAGGGTTTTAGATTTCTTTTTTTTGCTCCAGGGTGCTGGTAAAATTTTTGCATTAAGAGATTTTGAACCTTTTGTACCAAAGAATTAGAGATGCGCTACAGTGCCAGTAGCTGGGGGTCTGGAAATACACACCAACAAGTGTCATAAGCTTTGCCTTTGCTGAAGGAAGATGAATAGTACAAAGAAAATCTGTCTAGTTTGTTTTACAGGCTTGTCTTTCTCGGTATGGAACAAACTGACCTCCCTGGTCTAACTTTGCAGTGCCTATTCTGCCTTTGTCCTGCAGAGAAGAGCAAGAAAGGAACAAATCTATTTTTGCACCCCAAAAACGCATTAGAGGAGGATTATCACACCCACCTAAGGGTACTTCCTTGTTTGTTTATAAAGCACAAAGCATTTCTCTTGGACAGTCTCTGTTGCTGGCCTCTTTTGTGCCTTCCATTTATAATAAAGATATTAAGATGCTTACCCCTTGCTTGTATTTGTTTGTTTGTTTGTTTGTTTTTTTAAAGAACAGTGGAAGTGGAGAGTCGGATGACAAGCAAGAACAAACACTAGAAACTCCTTGTTCTGCCCCTGCTTTTTAATCACCCAGCATCACCCCGGCTGCAAAACAGCCTCTGCTGATTTACCTGCTTGTTAAAGCACCCCACAGGCTGCAAGTGCGCTGTGCTAGGTGTCAAGTTATATTTAACGGTGCACACGTAACCATTCATCTTCCCACGGTCGAAGCACAGAACAGCCTCTTGCTAACAGAACTCATCCCTGCTGCTGCAAGAAACCTCATGGCCTGCAGGAAAACCTCAAGCTAAGAGTTCCAAAGCAAAAGCAGAAAACGCATCATTTGTACTCTTTCTATTTGAGGGAATTCTAGCTGCTAAATGCTGCCTACATCTGAGGGCACGTTCTGAGGCTGCCGGGAAGGACACTCAACACCCACTGACAGCAGGAGTGCAAAGATGCCAGCCAAGAAGGCAAAGGTTAGAGCTGAACGCTGCCTCAGCTTCCTCCAGCAGCCAGCTGGGGGTCACCTTTCACCACGCTCTCTGAGACTCGGAGCCCCGAGTTAGCGCAGCCGCCACGTACAGCTGCTCCTTGCTGGCCCAAACTATTTGAAGAGTCTTCAGACTTCAGGGACCTGTTTTACGACAGCCTCAAGATCAAATTCATCTGTTCCTGAAGGCGCTGATCGTCCTGCTGTTTCTGTAGCTGTCAAAGAACAATCCTGAACTGAGGCACTCGTCTGATCAAACAGTGCTTCGGCACAGATTTGTCTTTAGCTTGACACATCAAGGTGAAGAGGAATCGATTCTTGCAAGCAACCTCTCAAGCAGGGATCTAATAAGGTGACCAAAACGACAGATCTGTTGTGCAGATCTGAGCACGTCACTCTGCAGGGAATCACTTTCAAGCCTAAGATGTTTCACCCATCTCCCTGCCCCAGAGTGACACAAGGAAAGCTCTTAAGCAATTGCTAGCCTCTCCTCAGTGCTCACGAGTCCCAAATCACTAATTTTACAATATATAAACCATGGCAGCTGGCACCTAGTTGGCACACGGTGACACTGCACACGTTGGCAGTGCTGTCAGGAGCTGGAAAGTCAGGGGTGAGGGGGTTAAGGGAAAACCACACATCAGTTTAGCAACTTGGCTCCCGTAGGATACTTCCTACGGCAGGAGTTTTAGCAAAGTCCCTCCCTCAGAGGGACCTGCTGGCTAATTAAAACAGGACTTCTGCTGGAGCAGTCAGAAGGCAGCAGGGTATCAGGAGATATCCAGTGGGCATCACCGTCAGTCTGTGGCAGTTTGGGGTCCAGGTATCAGTGGTTATGCGTGGTTTTCTCTGCTTCACTTTCTCCAAAGCTGTGAAAAAATAGTTCTTTTACAGCACTGTACAGTCACACGTTACGGATGGAACCAGCTGCATCAACTTCCAGTACGACGGTGTTGGAAAAAGGTGCCTTTGGTGGTCAGGAGCACAACAGCTCTGGTGAGGTGTTATTTAAGTGTGTTCTTACATCTGAGTTTCCTCATAGCAGTATGTAGCTGAGGGGGTCCACGTTTCCCAGGTAAGATTGATGGTTTTTCTCCTACCAAGCACCAGCTCAGTATACAAAGCTCTGTTAATAACACCCAAGCGTGTAGATGTTAAACTGAAACTGCTTTTAAACCTATTTGTTGTTACGAAAATAGCTTCATACACCATCTTCACAGGGTAAAAATTCACATGGAAGGACAAAAAAACCCAGAAGCGCTTCCTGAGCTTCAGTTTACCAACAGCACCATCGGATTTAGATCCTGGCCTGGCAGCCAGGATGCAGGGTCTGTAAGCATTGCTGCGATGTGCAAGTGCCAAGGCAGGTTTCTGGCCTGCCCTGAATAAAATACCTTTTTTTTTTAATACAAACAGCGTGCCAGGTACGCTGTAATGCCAATGTGCCAGCTCAATAGAGGATGTCAAACAACAGAGGCGTTTATCCTAATTTCTGGCATGAAAACACTTTTAACAGCATTCTTTTCATGAAGAAACCCCTCTCTATCTTCTCCAATGCTCCAGGATCTGCTGCAGCTGCAGCAGCCGCGCTGGTACAACCCACATCTTTGCCAAATCTTTTCAGTAACTGTGCTTTACCTCGGCAATGTTGAGGTCACTCCTCTTCCTCCTCCAGCTGAGCAAGCAGCTCGCTGGCTCTGCCACACCGCAGGTGCGGAAGCGAAAGCTGGGAACACAGGAGTCAAACTCTCAGTGCTCACGAAGCCACCAGGGCAGAGGGCTGACACAGAGGCACCCCGGATCCGCTCTCCCTCCCCACTGCGAGGCTCGCAGCAGCCCCAACCCGAAGCGCACACAATGCTTCGCATGGTGATGTCACCGCTGATTCTGAGTCCCCACGTGAGGATCTGCTTCACCACTCTCAACATTGGTGTTGGTTTTTTATTTTTTTTATTTTTATTTTTTTTTTCTTTTAAACATTCTCAGCTTATGGGAAACCATCAGGTAAACCACAGATCGCTAGGGAAGAAGGCCCACACGAGGGAAGTCCGTGCTTTTCTTCCAGGCAGTGGCACGTGCTTTAACACGCCGCGTTCGACAAAGCAGCTCTCCCCGTTTTGCTCAGTGGCAACAGGCACGACTGCAACGCACACAGGTGTAGGCAGCACCTGCAGGTCCCAAACCCTTAACCCGTTTTTAGAGAGCACCAATTTTTTAAGTACTGCTTTTCCCTTAATCCACGACCCCTTCTTTCCTTTATTTCTATCGGGTGGCTCTCCTCCATTTTCCTCCTCAGTGTCTGAGCAGACACTGGGAATCGTTTCCGGAGGAAGGGCACGGCTGAAGCTCCTCCATCTACTCTCCGAGAAAAGAGAGTATGTTAAAGAATACATCTTTCCTTTCTTTTCCCTTTTTTAAATACAATTTCTGAAATCAACGCTGCGGCCTGGCAGCAAATACCTACGGGACTAAAGGTGATTCCTCATCCTCACTGTAACGTTGTAGTTAACCTCCCAACGAACCCATCTCCCCAGGAAGCGGCCATTTGAGATGGGAAGGGGCAGAGCAAGAGGAAGCTCTCCTTAGCCTAGCTCTTCCCCCAACACCACCTCGCCACCCAGCACCAAATTCAACTCACCTGCTCCGCCCGATCACTCGAACGGGCGTCCGACGCTGGCACACGCCGCAGCGGTGGTTCTGACGTGCCTTAAATCACCTCTCCGCAGAATATCTCGGGTCTGTACGCTCAAATAACGCAGTATTTGAGAAATAACGCCCAGAGCTCACACTCTGAGTGCAGCCCAACAGCACCGAAGCACCGGTAGGCTAAACATTCCAAACCTGGCAACAAGGCTGACCCAAGCAACAGCACGGAACCCTTCTGCACCTTCCGCGTGGACATCAGCGTAAGGAAACACAGACCTCCTCGATCCAAATTTTAAGCGAGAAACGCAAAAGGTCACCCAACCGGCTTGTTTTCAGCAAGCTAAAGGAGAAATTAAGGCGACAACCGGGTGCATCCAGAGTTAGTCAGATCCTGAAGGCAGTTCCTTGGGGAAACGGAGGAGCAACGCGCCAGATGAGGGCTGCCTTACAGCGCACCCCTTAGAAGCACTGCTACGGAAGGAAGGCAGAAGGTTGGAACTCGAAAGAACTCGCAAGGCGCCCGTTAAGGGGGAAATCTTTCATTTTTTTCTCAGCAGAACCTCCCCTCTCCCTCCCCCCCCGCCCCCCCCATGAAGGCAGACCAGGGACTCTTTGCTTCCTTAGGGAGAGGGCAGGGACGGGGCAGGGTGGTGGGACAGATGGCCAGAGGTTCGGATGGACGGACAGACAGCCGGACAGAGGGCCCAGCAAGGCCTGACGAAGGGCTCAGGAGCGGGAGGGAAGGGCAGGGCGAGGGGAAAGGCAGAGAAGTACAAATCTCTTTTTCCTTGTGATAACTTTTCTTGACCAAAAAACACGATTGTGAATGAGGCAAAATGAAAGATGTAACATGGGGACGTGCGGATACTCACGATGATGCAGCCTTCTATCCGCATGTTCACCTGCTCATAGAGCCACACCTGGATCCTCGACCTCTGCAGAACGAAGGAGGAGAGTAAGTCGGGCCACAAACACTGAGCACTTTTGTTCTCTCATGTGTTCAGAAATACCTGCTAGCCACAGCCACGACAGCTCCCAAACGCTCCGAGGAGCAACTCTCAGGGGCAGTTCCAATGTGCAATCTGACATTTGAGCGTTATACCATCGGGTGAATACTACACGTTTGGTGAAGAACACGTTTCCAGTCACAAGGGAACACCCCTGCACGCCCGGCTACACGAGGGGGAAATGCCGGGCTCCTTGTGCCCACCAGCACACCGCACAGCTCTCCATCCCCCACAAACCCGTCCCGGGACACAGCCAGGAGCCGAAAACTCACCGAGGGGAATCCCCAGACCCTCCCCACTCCCCCCACACTCCCCAAATCCCCATCCCCGCCCCCTCCCCGCGGTACTCACGTTCTGCAGGTAGCAGAAGATGAGGTTCTGGGGCGCTGCGTTAAGGGCTCAGCACGGGGACGACAGTTCCGGGCTCGGGACAAGGCCCCAAACCCCACAGCGAGGCCTCAGGGCCCCGCGACAAGGCCTCAAGGCCCGGGCCGAGCCCCCTGAGGTCCGAGCCGCCCCCCACCCACCTCCCCGGCACCCCCCAGCCGCAGGAAGGATACGATGGGCTGCACCATCACCTTCTGCACCTTCTGGCCCTGCCCGCGGTACGCCATGGCTGCTGCCGCCTCGCCGCTCCCGCTCCCAGCACCGCAGGCAGAAGAGGCGAAGGCTGATGGTAGAACAGGGCTTCTTGGGGTGAAGGGAAAGCGAGGGCAGGTGGGCGCAGTCTCTGAGCTCTCCTCCTCCTGATTTTGCTTTTTCTCCCCCATTTCTGAGCCGGCAGAAGTCCCCGTGAAGTCCTTCGGCACGATGAAGGCCTGCGTGAGCTCCAGCAGCAGTTTCGTCGGCGGAGGTTTTCCCTGGTGGGGCCGGGGCGTCACAGCACACACACACACACACACACAGAGACGCGTGGTTTTGTCCAAACATTAAGTATTTACAACAAATTCGACAAGCGCTTTTCCTCTGCCAGCAGCAAATGCCTGAGGGCCCCCACAGCTTCACAAATCATAGCGGGAAGTGCCTACCGTGCCGCGAAAAGTTCGGAAAATAATTCAAAATTGATCTGCTAGAGGAAAAAAAACGATGGCTGGTGGCAGGGTACACAATACACCCGAATCTCAGCTCTGTCCTCCGCAGGGTCAGTGCCCACGCCCAAGTGCGATGCTGATGGCACCCGAACATTTGCTGTAGCAGGCAGCAGAGCCAGCAGCTCAGGGGAGCAAGTTTTAAAACCAAGAGGCACTTAAACAACCCTTCATCGACCCTGTGACTGTGGCAGAGTCCCGACTGCTCGCCCCGGAGTCCTCACACAGGCAAAAAGCACCAACCAAAGCCTGGGGGAACTTTGGTATAGCACAAGAGAAGGGAGTGGGGGTAGTGGAGCCGCATGGCAGAGCTGCTGCTTTTCACCATTTGATCCTCCCTGATAATTGAAAGGAAGGCTGGGTGGGCTGACCCCCACCCCCATTCCTGGCAGCAAGTTTGGTCCACAACACACTGGAATAACGATTCTGCTCCCTCCCACCCCTACAGCTTCATCATCTGACACGGGTACAGTCAAAACAATGGCATACACGAGTAAAAGTCAAGAGTTGACATAGTAACTCCAGGATTTGGCTATCAACTGTCCGAGAAATCACAACACCGAAGCTTCACAATGTGCCCAACATCGAGTTGTGCCAAGGGCGGAGGGAGGAAGAAGCTTTACATTTAAGCCTTCAGAGCATCGCTCCATCAGAAGATCGATTTGCAGCCACCATGGCGTGCCAATGGAGATCTTTCTGTGCCAAAAGAAGTGCTTTGTCCTCTCGATATCGAAGGTAACCACCTATAGTTACAGAACGGATGCACAAGACCTTAACTCTGACCAGCAGGGAAATTTAGGACAACTGAGCGCAGATTCTGCCAATTTCTACCACTTCGGACTGTGCTTTAAGTCTCATTGCAAAGCCTCAGTTAGAAAAAGGATCACCTCGGGGTATCCAACAAGAAGAATAGTTTTAATTTTTATTTTTTTTTTTAATTATACCCTATGACTACGCAGTTCAACTGTCAATCATCTCGGAGAGTTCAAGGAGGAGGTCATCCTCGTCCTTCCCTGGGTCTAAGTCGATTTCAGCTTCCAGTCTGCCTCCTGAGATTTCCCAAAGTAGCTTCTCAAAATCTTCATCCGCAGATAAGGGCACGTTCCCTGTGGAACTCAGCCAGCGTGTCCGTGCCTCTTCTGGCTGGGAAGAAGCTGAGGTCGAGGTCTCGAGATCCATCTCCATCTGCTCCTCAAATCTTTCCGGGCTTCCAAGACGCACTTCAGGTCTTGGGAGAGCAAGAAAGAACAATCAGGATATGCCATTTCTTAACGGGAAATCCTTTTCCTGCAAACCGGCTCTTAAAACTGTAGGCAAGCCCTCCTATGCTTCAATCTTACACAGGGATTGTTATCAATCAACCCAGGGCTACATTTAGAGCCCGATGTGTTACCAGGTACATTTTTCAGTCTGGGGGTTTATCTGTGAAGCCAGGGCACCTGGAGTTGAGGTGGCATTCTTGAGGACCAAAAGGCAGAGGACACTACTCATCATCTATCACCTCACGAGGAAGTAGAACTTCACCTCATCCTCGTTCAGGTATTCAGACAACCCAAGAAGTCACCGGAAAGCTGTGCTGACTTGCAGCATTTCAAGAAAGCCTAATTAAGCAATCCTGCTAGCTGCTAGAAAGTGGTTTCAGGTGACTTATTCCTTTGATGGATTTTGGCTTCAATTATCTCAGAACCCTCATTTTTTCCCACATGTGACAGAACTTGTTTCCCTGGGGATATACACTGATTAAGAAAAAGAACAAGTTGGGGTTGTCACCTGTTTTGGGGATTTTCTTCAAGTCTGATGGCTGGGACGTGCTCCGGCACGTCTGAAACACCCTAGAAAGCAGCAAAACAGTATTTATGACACATGGGTAAAAGATTCCTTAATAGCTTTTTCCTCCACACTGCTTCTCCTCTGGCATTGCGGAGCCGTGGCCAAAATACAAAACCAAGGTGCTCCTGAAGAAAGTTCACATTCACCTGGAGGTTACTCACGATCTGGTGTCTTGTAAGAACATGGCATTAATGGACAAAATCCCCCACACCAGAGAAATCACAGCATCAGAGTACCGGTTAAAGAGTGCCATTCATCTCATAAATACAGAAGGGTTCTACAAGCATCCTGGAGACACCTACTGGATTTCAAAGGAAACAGAAGGCCTGCAGAACGTTTGAGTTTTCCACCTTTTCAAATAGAGGAGGGTAGAAATTTAACAAGGGATCCATCGCTGCATTAGCCCCTGGCCTTACCATGGCTGCTTTTCTGGCTGGAGGTCCCATCATGTCAGCATCAAAGGCAGTCTGTAGTTCCACAGCTGCTATGGCAGACGGGTAACTCCCAGGTGCCTTACGTTTCAGTGCCTTCTTCTTGGGGAAAGTGACTTTCCCACGCGAAGGCTTCACAGATGTCATAAAGTTGGCTAGAGTAAAAGGAAGAGACAACTGATACAGTCTTGCTCTGCCTCAGGAAAAGTCCAGGTTCTCTTAATCATTTCCACAGTCCTTCTACACACTTAAATGCATTTGGCCAGCACAATTACACCGCCATTGCCTGGATTCTCAGGAGTCTTTTCCACATAGTAAACTCTGTCTACCAACAAGCCATACAAAGGAACAAAGAAACCGAAGAGCTACAGTAAATAATAATCCAGGACAAGGGAAACCTCAGACACATAGCAATCCTAAGTGCAAGCTAGGTTCACAAATATAGACAGCTTTTATATTTAAGGTCCTGCTCCCGCTAGGAAAGGAAAAAGCAGCAGTTATAGTAGGACAAGAGTGTATGCAACTGTTGTACCAGCTTCCTCTCCCTTGCAGTGATGTCCCACAGTTAAGTTGTTCTACAAAGTCCACATTTGTAGTGTCATTTTCTAGTCTCCCGTTCCTTACCTAACATCTGGCTGGCAGGAAAAGAAACAAACTAAGAAAAAGAAAGTACACCCTTCGCTTCGTAGCACTGCGTGGCAAAATGCACCCAGCCAGAGTTACAGCATGAGAATTGTCATCTTCTGTCTGTATTTCAGAAGACAACCTAAGTAACTCTTAACCTTCAACACTTACTTTTAGCTTCCTGGCCCTGAAATTGAGCTGCCACTTTCCCTGCTGGTTCAGTATTAAAGAAGCCAGCAGTAGATTTGACAGCAGCTTCCTCCTGCCGAAGCTTCTCTTGTTGTTCTCTCTGTTGCCACTTCTCCCACCGTCTCTCTTCAAAGCTCTTCTCTGGACATTTACGAGTTCCACTCTGCTGAGTGGGCTAGAAGGAAAGAAAAGTAGTGCATGAATAGGACAAAAAAAAAAAAAAATCCGTGGAGATTTCGTTAAGAAAATCTGATCAGCAATCCCTCCAAAATGGTCTTGATGTGGAACAGCATATTAATCTCGTTCAGGTTACTGTTGTTTTTTTTGTTTGTTTGTTTGTTTGTTTGTTTTCCCATAAAATTCTGCCTGTAACAAGAGCCATGCTTTACTATGGACGCAGTCTCACATATCTGCAATATCCACTATGGCAAGCTTCTTTAAACAGCTAGGGTGTTCTGCTGTACATCTATTTATCACATTCTTTTTAAGCAGCAGACAGTCATACAAGTTCCCCTATACAGTATCCACTGACAGATTGATTTCCTTGAACACAGAACTCTGGCCTTCTGTATTAAATCCTTCATGTCTGACAGATCAAGTCAGTAAGAACAAAAAGAATTCCCTCCACGTTAACTGTGTAGATTTCAGCTGGTGCTAACAGGGTTTCTTTGTTGCTGTGGTATAAACAGACTGATTCCAAGTTTGAGGATTACAGAGTTGTCTGGAAATGCTGCTGGCGATAGGATTTAGACTGCACTGCAGCTCCTACCAGCTGCTGAAGGGTAAGAACACACTCAAGAGGGTGGCACACGGTGAGTAACAAAACTTGTCAGAATTATCAGAAATTGTACGAATGTATGTGTGTCTTCACAGAGGACTCACCTGTACATCAGGTCCAGAGGAAAGTTTAGGAAAAGGCCGGTTCAATTCCACTGCCTTCTTTTCTTCTTTTTCAGGTGCTTTAAAAAAAGACAAAAAAAAGTGTTGTCAACGGCAGAAATAAAGAAAGCTGGGTACTTGTTTCCTTTGTGCATTTATTTCCTTGTGTCCCATGAGAGAGAGAGAGAAAGGCTACAATGTGCAAGCCATTCAGCATTTATCCATGAAGCAGATCCTGAGCAAACTGAACTTGCTCAATATGGGAAGCACCTCACTGGGGCAGGCATTAAAGCATCTTATTACCTGTTAGTTTTGTGCTCCATAAAGATTTCTGCTCTGCTGGGGCAGGTCCGGGTTGTGCTGAGGGAGCTGGCACATCTCCTTCACTCTGCTGCATCCGCAGAGCTTTCTCACGCTTTATTTCTTCCAAGGTTTTAACACGCACTTCTCCTTCTGGCTTGACTTTTCCTGCCGGCTCCTTCGCCTGCCCTTTGCTGGGCCCGGACAGAGCGAGCTGCTTCTTGGACTCACCCTGAATTTTGCTCTTGCTATGGCATTCTCCTGCTTTTTTCTTCTCTTCTACCAAGCGATTATTCTTTTTTTCAGACAAGGCTTCAGAGAAAGTTTGGATGCGACCTGCACGAGCAGCTCTTGCCCCTGCGCTGGAATCTTCAGTTTTACCATGCCCTTCAGCCTCAGCTTTGGCTTGAGTTTCATGTCTCTGAAGAGCTTTCTCACGACGGATTTCCTCCAGTGTTTTCACATGGATCTCTCCCATCGGCTTGGCAGCCTTCCCTGTCATCATCAAGAAATGAGGAGAAGCACCAACATTTAAAGAGAGTCCAGCAATATTTTAAGTCTCCAAAATTTGTCAGAGCACTAAGGAAAACTCATCTTGAGCGTTCCCAATAATGCATCTTAGAACAATATCCTTAGAACAACATTCTCCTCCTCCTCTGAGCCACTTGTATTTTGAAGACCAGCCCTATCCAGAGAAAACTGCTACACAGAAATGCTGCTTTACTTTATTACTTTTTCAGACTGCATTTCAAATTCCTGCTCCTGGCAGTGGTTCTATTCTAATTGTACGTAACGGTTCACAGAAGCAGCTAAAAACCTCGACAAGGCACAAGTAGAAAATAAACACACACCTAGAGCCAGAGTTCTGATAGTGGCTGTCAGAAGAGCTTCAGCACTCAAGCAAGAGGCGTCAGTTCTTTGTTTTCGTTTAAATTAGTTTGTAGGGATGTATGAAAGCAGTCCAAGTTCGTGGAAAGGAAGGAGGAGAAAGCATATTTAAGATCTAGCTGTTACCTCTCTCAGTACTGGTCTGTTTAGGAGGTAATCCCAGCCTGTCCTTCAGAGACTTGGGAACTCGAACTGCAAAACAGAAAAAGAACGAATTAGGGAGGCTGCATAATGTCAACTTCAGGTTCACATTTCAAAACAAGACAGGAAAGGTAACTTTGAATCCCAGTGATTACGACCTCAGCCAACATGCAAAAAGAAACATCACTGGAAAAGGACAAACAGAAAGACTAAATACGAAACCCAGGAATCCAATCCAGATGCCCGTTTAGTACCTGTCTCTCTCTTGGGTGCTTTGTCAGCATTTCCCGGAGCCTCTACCTTCTTCCCCAGCCTTTCAGCAAGGCTGCGCTTCACTGGAAGGCTGCCTACATCATCTTCAGAGAAAACAAGGAATATTGTAAGAACTTTTCTTTGCAGGAAGGTTTGAGAACAGTCAACAATAAGCTTCTCTTTTTCAAGCATATTTTCATAGAATTGCCTTTCAGCTGCTAAATGATTTTTTTTTTTTTTTTTTTTGCCATTTCTGCAGTCAACACAGATCTTCACTGCAATGTATTTTCCTTTCATACATCACAAATACTCTTTAATGCAGTCATATATAGAAGGCAGCACCTACGTAACAGCTCGTAAAAAGTTCTTACCCGCGGAGGCTTTCCGTTTTCCTTGTCTATCAGCAAGATCTACTCGAACCACAGGTTCCTCCCCTAAAACAAAAGGGAATTTTTTTTTCTATTTCACAGAAACCAGTAGCCAACAGAAATATTACCCTGTTAGCCCATGTCCAAAAAACCCTAGTCAGACACTGTTTTGACAGCTAAACCACATAAACTCATATTTTAACTATAATTAACATGGAAAAAAAATATTAATAGTCTCAGTGCTTGCTTCAAATTCCAGCTGAGATAGTAGAGAGTGAATCTGAGTCTGCTTGACACCTATACTTTGTGCAGAACAAAGCTGCATAAGCAAGCAGAATATTCTTAGGTACAAATGCTGAGAAATATTCCTTTCTAAGGTGAATGCCTACGAGTAAAAGTACTTCCACACTTTTTTCCCTTTAAAAGGCATTTGCACAGCTCTAAACAATTTATACACAAACTCCTGTCATACTGTGTCCACACCTGCCACTGTACGCCTCTTTAATGCTTCAGAAATTGCTTCTTATATAGCACTGGCTTCTACAGCTCGCTCTTCTCGTTACTCTTCTGTTTTTCAGTTACCCCCCTATTGGCATACTGACACTTTTTTTTTTCTCCTGCCACTGCACTTAACCTGAGCAACAAATCTTTCCAGTACAACCAAGGACTTTAAGCATAAAAGCACGTTTTGAACAGAAGGCAGCGCCAGAAGGCTAACATGGGTGAATTGTTTTAAGTATTGCTTAACCCTCCAGTTTAGGAGTAATGAAATCAAAACAAAAGCATTCATTATTACCTTTCTTGGAAGACACTGTCACAGTTCTCACCACTGTCCGGACATTTTCCTCTTCTGGAGCAGGAAAAATCATAGAATCAACGGGACGAAGAGAAGATCTTGAAGAACCTTCTGTTCAGAGCAACCAAAACATAAGGAAGTTTACCCAACATAAAAAACTATCACAAAGAACAAAAAACTTTAAATGATTTGTTACTGTCAAAAATACAGCAAGCAGAGCATGTAAAGAAGAAAGGTGACTAATTTGCCTCTGGTTGCCCTTTGAACTCCCATTCAGAATACCAGCTGGCTGAGAATCAGGTTGCTTTATGCCCCCAGCTAAAAATGGAAGTCTGTCCCTCAAGCAGCTCCCAGTCACCATCACCTGCCGTGAACAGGATAAGAAAGTAGGGAATATTAACTCACCACCGTGTCTCTTATTGTTTTCCTTCATCTTCTGCCATTTGATTTCCTCAAGTGTTTTTATTCCAAACTTCAGATTGCCCTCTGAAAACAGGAAACAGTTCGTGAGACAGGCTTAGAGGCACTCACTGAGGACCACAGGTCCTCAGGCTTCTTAGCGCTCAGGAACTTTCTGAAGTATTTCGAATAAAGCCTGTCAACACTCCTCACAAGTGAAAGAGCCATAGAACCAATGGCATTTTGCCCCTCCTTTCATCCTTCAGGGTTCAAAATGTAGTTTTAATTTTAATCCATTTACACGATATTAGATCCATATTTTAATCCATTTACACGATATTAGATCCCTCTATCGTTAGATATGGCTTATCAACAGTGGTTGCAAGGCTGCACGTGCAGCCATTTAAACTCCATGCTGTGGCCCTGTTTTGTTCTCCAAAAGTAAAGAAAAGGAGTTCACCTTTCTGACCCAATGGGCACATGATGGTATTAATGGCAGAAATGAGATCATGGAAATAACCGACTCCATTCAGCACCCCTACATTTTGTTGTGTTTTTACACCACGCTGCTTTTGACTTAACTGTCAAGTTCTTCTGATTTATCCTACTAAGGTGCTGGCATACCTTGTTTAGTAGTAATAGAACTGCCTTTCCGAGTGGAAATCACCCGTAATCCATTTTTGCCTTCCGCACCTGGATGCTGGACGGGAGTTTTAGTTTCTTCTCCTTCCTCAGAAAGTTGGTCTGAAGGGGAAAAATCGATTCAGTTATGCATAGACCAGGTTGGTCGTGATTACGTAGCTCATGCAGTGACACTTCAGCCCATGGTTCATATAAAAAACTTTGTTGCTGTTTTGTTTTTTTGTTTGTTTGTTTGTTTGTTTGTTTGTTTTTAAACAGCTACACTGACCTGATGAACTCCTAAGTAGAATACACTAGGACAAAACATCTAGGACTCTAGATTCTCTCTGCAGCTTTAACTACTACACAACACATTGCTCTTCAGACAGAAAAAAGAAATTTCCTTCCTAGTTTCACGTAGAACTTTACACAAAAGACCAGCTAAAGCCAGGAGTGGTTCTAAGCTTTCCTCCAACGTTTCAGCTTCTGTCCACTGACTGCCAGACAAAGCCACCAGTGACCTGGCCAGACTGCCTGCCCTATCGCTAGTCAGACCTCAGGTCATCTGTGATTTATACACTCATTTACAGCACAGATTCCTTCCAAGAACCAAAGATTTAACACATTCATTTACAGCACAAATTCCTTCAAGAACCAAAGATTTAACACATTCATTTACAGCACAAATTCCTTCAAGAACCAAAGATTTAACACATTCATTTACAGCACAAATTCCTTCAAGAAACAAAGATTTACACAATCATTTACAGCACAAATTCCTTCCAAGAACCAAAACATGCTCACCATCATCATCTTCATCATCATCTGCAGCATTGATTACAACTGGAGGGTGTGTAGGGCTTCGGACATTTTCAGAGTTTTCCACTTTCGTCACCCCCTTTGCTGTGGAGAGGGATTTGACTGGACAGAAAGTTTGTTTTGCTGCAGTGACATCTGAGCCACTTTCAGATCATCGTCCGCGCACTCAGGCGGACTTGGCAGTGTAGCTAGAGGAAGAGGAGGATCATCGGTAATATGGCAGTTTAAAACTTTGACCACAATGCAAAGAGACGGTAGCAAAGGCAGATAACCCGCACAGACAACGAATTCAGCATCTCCTTTTGCCCATCCCATCACTGCTTACACCGTGAACAATGATTTCCCTTCCAACAACAACACATCTCCCTACCACCCAGCAAAAGAGGAAACAACAGGAAGCAAACTGCAAGGCAAACATCACACAAAGCAAAGAGAAGCTGAGCACGAAAGCAGAAAACAAACACCAGCAGTACACTCGGTGCAGTACACCTATGACTGCAGACCTTTTCCTGCCCTCACAAATGAACAGTTACCTGACGCCCCCTACAGGATTGGCACCCACTAAGTAATACTCAAAATTAATTCTTCAGCGCTTAAAGAAAAAGGACCTAAACTCACTCTTGCTTGGTGGTAAGAATTGTCCATCGATGTAACGTCCCTTTGCATGATGAAAAGCACAGTTGGCTTTCTGACAGCCTCCCGGCTGCTTCTCCCAGTAGCAAGGAATCTCACTGCGCTTTTTCTGAAGACAGAAAGAAAGAAAAGCTCGTGATAACATGCACCTGAGGCTTGCAAAGAGATGCACAGCTCCAGATCGTGACAGCTGTCACAACACAGTGCTGAAACAGCATTCCAAAGGTCAGTTTCTCAGTTAAGTGTAGTATTTCTGGGCATATTCACAAAGTTTGCATAAGCTGTAACCACTATGCACATTTAGTTTGGTCATCACTCAGTTTGAGAAGACAGGCACTCTCAGACATCAGTTGAGGGTGGCTTAAACTAATACACCTAGGATTATACTAGGATTATTCAGAGGGAAAAAGAACATCTGAAATTGCCTAGGTTAACCCTGTCTAGAACTACTTCTTGGAGACTTAGTTCTGCTGCACCTTTAACTTTCCCCACTTCCTACCCCAGGCAGCTACAACAGCGTTATCTGAAGGACTGTGGGTCAGAAGACACCTGATAGTTCATTATCAAGCCTGCTCCCATGAGGATAGAACAGCCTGTTTATTACCCCCCTGCTCCAGCAGGTTTTAGCAGTCTATTTAACAGCTATTCTGCATCTCTTGAGAAAACTGTCAGCATCTAATAAAAAAAAATAAACAAATATCTTGCTAAGACATACCGAAGGCATTGATTTTATTTCCCTCTGCTTCCTCCCACCCCCTCTCTTGGTAACAGAAACCAGTATGATTTTGAAGCAAACAAATCTATCCTGCAAAAGCACAATCAGTACACCTACAGCACTGAAAAATGCTTTTGTTGATTTATTTTGAGAACACATTGTTAGGCACTCACGTCAATTTCCATGTGTCTGAATCGGCAGACATTCCTGAAACAACGACCCTCCTGCCACAGCTTGCAGACCGTCTCATTGCCCAGAGCAGCTTCGCAGTGGCGGTAGGCACATTTGTCTCCCTGGAACCAAAAGGAAACCAACAAGGAAAATAGAGTACAGCCTCAAAAATGGCCATGCTGCTGCCTAATGGTGCTACAACTGAATTCACAATCTATCTGGTTCTCAAGTTAACCAAAGACCAGTGTGCTTCCTCCTCCTAATCTACTCCTTCCTGAAAAAAAGGGGAAAAAAAAGCAAAGCAAAGGAAAGCCAGCCATACCTTGCTACAGGTAGAATAGAAATAGAAGTAGCAATCGTCTCCTTGTTTAGACATGCCGACGAGTTCTGCTAACAAGCTCGGGTTCTCTCCACAGGGACTTCCTCTGCTCTTGGAGAGAGCTGTCTTCACCCTTGCTTGGGCTGAAAGTCTTCTACTGGCTTGTGGTCAGTGAAATCTTCTTTTTAAAAGTAACCCGAAAGAAAGTAACAAGTGAAAAATAATGAGGAACGAACATTTTTCCAGCTTTCTTCAGTTAATCAAATCAAGTTATCAGTCTCTCAAAGAGAGCAAAGCCTTGAAATCAGCTGTTACATGAACTAACTAAATATTAAAGTTCTGTAAAGCTGCCAGGAGCTTTGTCAGCAAGCGTTCTCTTCCACATCCTCAATAATATGACCTGAAGCACATCTGGAAGCCTGAAAACGGAGTCACTCCTTAAAAAACCACCTGATGATACATGCAAGTCAATAATCAACTATGGCTACAAATAACTTCTCTAGAACACAGTTAGGACGCATTAAACAGCACGTTCCAGGCCCTGTGGGTCTTCGATTTCACCTACCTGGACAACCTCAGCAAAGTTATCGATCTTCAAAGGCTTCCAGTTAACTGCTCCTGTAGGTCGAACCAAGACTGAATCCGTGAATTAATAATAAAGGGGTAGGAAGAATTTTCCTCCTCACTTTGCCAAGGGAACCTCTCATCCACAATTCAAACATAGGATGCGCTTTTAAACAGCTTATAACTAAGAGAGGAAGCAAGTCCATTTGAATGCTCTCTCAGACTGGACGCAGCCAGGGTTAGTTAGCTCTTCAAAAAAATAAAAAACAAAAACCAAAACAAAACAAAAACAAAAAAAAACAGCGCATTTAGAGATGAACTCGTGATTCAAAGTGGCTGCAAAAATGAGGCTCCATCTTCCACAGCCGGACAATTTAACTTTTTTTTTTTATTTTTTAATTTAAAATTCAGCATGTTCCAATCTCTGGTCTTCAAGATTTCTTCACCTATTAAGAAAACACAAAAACCTTTCCCCGTCTTTATTACCTGTACAGCAAAAAACATACCAGTGCATCTAAATCCACAGATGTGCATACGCATACACACATCTGTGTTTATACACACACGAGGAGGGAGTGAGAGAAAGTTAGCGAGAGCGACAGTGAAAATCAGAATTTTTGCCTTTTCGACACAGAGAACGCGTAAAAATTCTCTCATTTTGAGGGAACTAGAAAAAAATGGAGGCTCTACAAAAGATTTTGATGAGTATGCCTTCGAGGCCGATGCTTTGTAACATGAGGGATCTGGGGGCCAGCACACAAATATGCATACGGACGTACATGCATACAGGATAAACATATCTATACACACAAGCGTGCACAGTATATGTTGTATGATCTCCATATCGAGAACAACTCGTAGCCCTGATCAGACATGTAGAGTTGCAATCAATTAACAGCAGCAAGACAGCAGATCAAGGGTACAGCAAGCTTTGAGAGGCAGGGGAATGCTCACTTTGCCAGTGGCACGGCTGCATGATACCAAGGATTTTGAATTACTTTGATTTTTTGGAAGCAATTTGGTTTTTCTTTCTGCGCTGTAGCTGTGGTGGTTTTACCGTGCTGGGCAGCTAAACCCCACAACCGCTCTCTCACTCCCCCTCCTTTAGATGAGGAGGGGGAGAAGTAAAGCAAAGAACAACTCACGGGTTGAGATAAGGATAATTTAATTAAAGGGAAAAAATTATAATAATTAAATAAAGACTACCATGAACTAAACAATTTAACTAAGGGAAAATAAAAAGGGAAAGGGGAAAAGGGAGGGGAAAAGGAAAAATAAAAAGAAGGGAGGAAAACAAACAAACAAAATAAATGAAGGCTATATGGAAGTGCAGAGGAAAGAAATTACTCTCTACTTCCCACAAATGAGCCATGATTGACCACGTCCTTGAAGCAAGGCCTCAACGCACGCAGCCGGTGTTCGAGAGGAGGACCGACGTTTTCCCAACGAGAGCCCACCCCTCCCCTCTTCTTCCTGTTTCCACCTTTTATTGCTGAGTGGGACATCACATGGTATGGAATATCCCTTTGATTGGTTTAGGTCAGCTGCCCTAGTGATGTTTCTCTCCTCACCTTTTTGCCCACCCCCTAGGAGGGTTAGAGAAAGGCCCAATGCTGTGCCACTGCTGCTCAGCAGTAGACACAACACTGGTGTGGTAACACTGCTGTTCCAGCTACAAGTACAGAGTACGGCACTGTATGGGCTGCTGCAGGGAAAGTAAACATTCCAGCCAGACCCAGTACAGTAGCAAATACCACAAGTTTGCCATCACGTGCTGTTCCCTAATCCATATATCCATCATCAGCCATTGCTGCAGGATCATGAAAGGTTAGAGAAGACGACTTAGGTCCAATTTAACAGCCAATGAGTTTTCCATGAGCAGAGCTGCAACAGATTTTATTTCACCACAAGCATTTTTTTTTCTTTTTTTCTGATATGAAGTCAGAAATTTTGATTTTTTTTTTTTTTTAAAGACACTAAATGTCACAAAACCTGCAACCATTTCAAATTAGAGTGATTCTGAATGCTTTCATTAAAACGCTGCACATTTCTGTGCAAATTATTTCTGACTCTTCTGGACAAAAGTGGATGAAATAGTTCTTACAAATTAATAATAAAAGGTTGGAAGCTTTTACTCACACAAACACTAGTGAATTTTCCAGGAAATATTGTTTTGGCAGGGAATTTTCCCAAATCTAAAATAAAGAGAGGAAAAGTTGGGTTCTCATATTAGTTACTGCTTTTGACTGCTGGACAAAGGGAATAAAAACAGTAGTTAAGTGCAAGGTTTCCTTCTCTTCTTTAGTATGGATAGGAATCGTCACTTCGGACCTTTAGCACCTTCAGAAACACACCCAGTGCCATGCAGGTTCCTCTGCAGCTACTTCTAACAATTACTGGTGCTCCTTAGCATGGAAGTTTGACTCAAAACACTCTCCAGATTTAGCTCTTTTGACTGCCCAAGGAGCTCATCATTTTGCTTGTTGCCTTCCATTTTCCTGAACACACCGGGAACGCTGTTCAGAATCTGAACGGATCTGGTCTAAGGAATGGGAAGAAAGCAAAACCAACGATACCTTGCAGTATTCCAAATTCCAAAAAAGCAGTCTCATTTTAAAAAGGACCTCAAAAGCTTTTTTTTTTTTTAAAACTGACATCTGCCAACATAGCAATCCAAGCGCCAAACCAACTGAAGTTGCCCCTGAAAGCCTGAATAAAAATGAGTAACTCTGGTGCACTCAGCAGGTCTGTAATAGAAGTTGGTAAGGGTTTTAGATTTCTTTTTTTTGCTCCAGGGTGCTGGTAAAATTTTTGCATTAAGAGATTTTGAACCTTTTGTACCAAAGAATTAGAGATGCGCTACAGTGCCAGTAGCTGGGGGTCTGGAAATACACACCAACAAGTGTCATAAGCTTTGCCTTTGCTGAAGGAAGATGAATAGTACAAAGAAAATCTGTCTAGTTTGTTTTACAGGCTTGTCTTTCTCGGTATGGAACAAACTGACCTCCCTGGTCTAACTTTGCAGTGCCTATTCTGCCTTTGTCCTGCAGAGAAGAGCAAGAAAGGAACAAATCTATTTTTGCACCCCAAAAACGCATTAGAGGAGGATTATCACACCCACCTAAGGGTACTTCCTTGTTTGTTTATAAAGCACAAAGCATTTCTCTTGGACAGTCTCTGTTGCTGGCCTCTTTTGTGCCTTCCATTTATAATAAAGATATTAAGATGCTTACCCCTTGCTTGTATTTGTTTGTTTGTTTGTTTGTTTTTTTAAAGAACAGTGGAAGTGGAGAGTCGGATGACAAGCAAGAACAAACACTAGAAACTCCTTGTTCTGCCCCTGCTTTTTAATCACCCAGCATCACCCCGGCTGCAAAACAGCCTCTGCTGATTTACCTGCTTGTTAAAGCACCCCACAGGCTGCAAGTGCGCTGTGCTAGGTGTCAAGTTATATTTAACGGTGCACACGTAACCATTCATCTTCCCACGGTCGAAGCACAGAACAGCCTCTTGCTAACAGAACTCATCCCTGCTGCTGCAAGAAACCTCATGGCCTGCAGGAAAACCTCAAGCTAAGAGTTCCAAAGCAAAAGCAGAAAACGCATCATTTGTACTCTTTCTATTTGAGGGAATTCTAGCTGCTAAATGCTGCCTACATCTGAGGGCACGTTCTGAGGCTGCCGGGAAGGACACTCAACACCCACTGACAGCAGGAGTGCAAAGATGCCAGCCAAGAAGGCAAAGGTTAGAGCTGAACGCTGCCTCAGCTTCCTCCAGCAGCCAGCTGGGGGTCACCTTTCACCACGCTCTCTGAGACTCGGAGCCCCGAGTTAGCGCAGCCGCCACGTACAGCTGCTCCTTGCTGGCCCAAACTATTTGAAGAGTCTTCAGACTTCAGGGACCTGTTTTACGACAGCCTCAAGATCAAATTCATCTGTTCCTGAAGGCGCTGATCGTCCTGCTGTTTCTGTAGCTGTCAAAGAACAATCCTGAACTGAGGCACTCGTCTGATCAAACAGTGCTTCGGCACAGATTTGTCTTTAGCTTGACACATCAAGGTGAAGAGGAATCGATTCTTGCAAGCAACCTCTCAAGCAGGGATCTAATAAGGTGACCAAAACGACAGATCTGTTGTGCAGATCTGAGCACGTCACTCTGCAGGGAATCACTTTCAAGCCTAAGATGTTTCACCCATCTCCCTGCCCCAGAGCGACACAAGGAAAGCTCTTAAGCAATTGCTAGCCTCTCCTCAGTGCTCACGAGTCCCAAATCACTAATTTTACAATATATAAACCATGGCAGCTGGCACCTAGTTGGCACACGGTGACACTGCACACGTTGGCAGTGCTGTCAGGAGCTGGAAAGTCAGGGGTGAGGGGGTTAAGGGAAAACCACACATCAGTTTAGCAACTTGGCTCCCGTAGGATACTTCCTACGGCAGGAGTTTTAGCAAAGTCCCTCCCTCAGAGGGACCTGCTGGCTAATTAAAACAGGACTTCTGCTGGAGCAGTCAGAAGGCAGCAGGGTATCAGGAGATATCCAGTGGGCATCACCGTCAGCCTGTGGCAGTTTGGGGTCCAGGTATCAGTGGTTATGCGTGGTTTTCTCTGCTTCACTTTCTCCAAAGCTGTGAAAAAATAGTTCTTTTACAGCACTGTACAGTCACACGTTACGGATGGAACCAGCTGCATCAACTTCCAGTACGACGGTGTTGGAAAAAGGTGCCTTTGGTGGTCAGGAGCACAACAGCTCTGGTGAGGTGTTATTTAAGTGTGTTCTTACATCTGAGTTTCCTCATAGCAGTATGTAGCTGAGGGGGTCCACGTTTCCCAGGTAAGATTGATGGTTTTTCTCCTACCAAGCACCAGCTCAGTATACAAAGCTCTGTTAATAACACCCAAGCGTGTAGATGTTAAACTGAAACTGCTTTTAAACCTATTTGTTGTTACGAAAATAGCTTCATACACCATCTTCACAGGGTAAAAATTCACATGGAAGGACAAAAAAACCCAGAAGCGCTTCCTGAGCTTCAGTTTACCAACAGCACCATCGGATTTAGATCCTGGCCTGGCAGCCAGGATGCAGGGTCTGTAAGCATTGCTGCGATGTGCAAGTGCCAAGGCAGGTTTCTGGCCTGCCCTGAATAAAATACCTTTTTTTTTTAATACAAACAGCGTGCCAGGTACGCTGTAATGCCAATGTGCCAGCTCAATAGAGGATGTCAAACAACAGAGGCGTTTATCCTAATTTCTGGCATGAAAACACTTTTAACAGCATTCTTTTCATGAAGAAACCCCTCTCTATCTTCTCCAATGCTCCAGGATCTGCTGCAGCTGCAGCAGCCGCGCTGGTACAACCCACATCTTTGCCAAATCTTTTCAGTAACTGTGCTTTACCTCGGCAATGTTGAGGTCACTCCTCTTCCTCCTCCAGCTGAGCAAGCAGCTCGCTGGCTCTGCCACACCGCAGGTGCGGAAGCGAAAGCTGGGAACACAGGAGTCAAACTCTCAGTGCTCACGAAGCCACCAGGGCAGAGGGCTGACACAGAGGCACCCCGGATCCGCTCTCCCTCCCCACTGCGAGGCTCGCAGCAGCCCCAACCCGAAGCGCACACAATGCTTCGCATGGTGATGTCACCGCTGATTCTGAGTCCCCACGTGAGGATCTGCTTCACCACTCTCAACATTGGTGTTGGTTTTTTATTTTTTTTATTTTTATTTTTTTTTTCTTTTAAACATTCTCAGCTTATGGGAAACCATCAGGTAAACCACAGATCGCTAGGGAAGAAGGCCCACACGAGGGAAGTCCGTGCTTTTCTTCCAGGCAGTGGCACGTGCTTTAACACGCCGCGTTCGACAAAGCAGCTCTCCCCGTTTTGCTCAGTGGCAACAGGCACGACTGCAACGCACACAGGTGTAGGCAGCACCTGCAGGTCCCAAACCCTTAACCCGTTTTTAGAGAGCACCAATTTTTTAAGTACTGCTTTTCCCTTAATCCACGACCCCTTCTTTCCTTTATTTCTATCGGGTGGCTCTCCTCCATTTTCCTCCTCAGTGTCTGAGCAGACACTGGGAATCGTTTCCGGAGGAAGGGCACGGCTGAAGCTCCTCCATCTACTCTCCGAGAAAAGAGAGTATGTTAAAGAATACATCTTTCCTTTCTTTTCCCTTTTTTAAATACAATTTCTGAAATCAACGCTGCGGCCTGGCAGCAAATACCTACGGGACTAAAGGTGATTCCTCATCCTCACTGTAACGTTGTAGTTAACCTCCCAACGAACCCATCTCCCCAGGAAGCGGCCATTTGAGATGGGAAGGGGCAGAGCAAGAGGAAGCTCTCCTTAGCCTAGCTCTTCCCCCAACACCACCTCGCCACCCAGCACCAAATTCAACTCACCTGCTCCGCCCGATCACTCGAACGGGCGTCCGACGCTGGCACACGCCGCAGCGGTGGTTCTGACGTGCCTTAAATCACCTCTCCGCAGAATATCTCGGGTCTGTACGCTCAAATAACGCAGTATTTGAGAAATAACGCCCAGAGCTCACACTCTGAGTGCAGCCCAACAGCACCGAAGCACCGGTAGGCTAAACATTCCAAACCTGGCAACAAGGCTGACCCAAGCAACAGCACGGAACCCTTCTGCACCTTCCGCGTGGACATCAGCGTAAGGAAACACAGACCTCCTCGATCCAAATTTTAAGCGAGAAACGCAAAAGGTCACCCAACCGGCTTGTTTTCAGCAAGCTAAAGGAGAAATTAAGGCGACAACCGGGTGCATCCAGAGTTAGTCAGATCCTGAAGGCAGTTCCTTGGGGAAACGGAGGAGCAACGCGCCAGATGAGGGCTGCCTTACAGCGCACCCCTTAGAAGCACTGCTACGGAAGGAAGGCAGAAGGTTGGAACTCGAAAGAACTCGCAAGGCGCCCGTTAAGGGGGAAATCTTTCATTTTTTTCTCAGCAGAACCTCCCCTCTCCCTCCCCCCCCGCCCCCCCCATGAAGGCAGACCAGGGACTCTTTGCTTCCTTAGGGAGAGGGCAGGGACGGGGCAGGGTGGTGGGACAGATGGCCAGAGGTTCGGATGGACGGACAGACAGCCGGACAGAGGGCCCAGCAAGGCCTGACGAAGGGCTCAGGAGCGGGAGGGAAGGGCAGGGCGAGGGGAAAGGCAGAGAAGTACAAATCTCTTTTTCCTTGTGATAACTTTTCTTGACCAAAAAACACGATTGTGAATGAGGCAAAATGAAAGATGTAACATGGGGACGTGCGGATACTCACGATGATGCAGCCTTCTATCCGCATGTTCACCTGCTCATAGAGCCACACCTGGATCCTCGACCTCTGCAGAACGAAGGAGGAGAGTAAGTCGGGCCACAAACACTGAGCACTTTTGTTCTCTCATGTGTTCAGAAATACCTGCTAGCCACAGCCACGACAGCTCCCAAACGCTCCGAGGAGCAACTCTCAGGGGCAGTTCCAATGTGCAATCTGACATTTGAGCGTTATACCATCGGGTGAATACTACACGTTTGGTGAAGAACACGTTTCCAGTCACAAGGGAACACCCCTGCACGCCCGGCTACACGAGGGGGAAATGCCGGGCTCCTTGTGCCCACCAGCACACCGCACAGCTCTCCATCCCCCACAAACCCGTCCCGGGACACAGCCAGGAGCCGAAAACTCACCGAGGGGAATCCCCAGACCCTCCCCACTCCCCCCACACTCCCCAAATCCCCATCCCCGCCCCCTCCCCGCGGTACTCACGTTCTGCAGGTAGCAGAAGATGAGGTTCTGGGGCGCTGCGTTAAGGGCTCAGCACGGGGACGACAGTTCCGGGCTCGGGACAAGGCCCCAAACCCCACAGCGAGGCCTCAGGGCCCCGCGACAAGGCCTCAAGGCCCGGGCCGAGCCCCCTGAGGTCCGAGCCGCCCCCCACCCACCTCCCCGGCACCCCCCAGCCGCAGGAAGGATACGATGGGCTGCACCATCACCTTCTGCACCTTCTGGCCCTGCCCGCGGTACGCCATGGCTGCTGCCGCCTCGCCGCTCCCGCTCCCAGCACCGCAGGCAGAAGAGGCGAAGGCTGATGGTAGAACAGGGCTTCTTGGGGTGAAGGGAAAGCGAGGGCAGGTGGGCGCAGTCTCTGAGCTCTCCTCCTCCTGATTTTGCTTTTTCTCCCCCATTTCTGAGCCGGCAGAAGTCCCCGTGAAGTCCTTCGGCACGATGAAGGCCTGCGTGAGCTCCAGCAGCAGTTTCGTCGGCGGAGGTTTTCCCTGGTGGGGCCGGGGCGTCACAGCACACACACACACACACACACAGAGACGCGTGGTTTTGTCCAAACATTAAGTATTTACAACAAATTCGACAAGCGCTTTTCCTCTGCCAGCAGCAAATGCCTGAGGGCCCCCACAGCTTCACAAATCATAGCGGGAAGTGCCTACCGTGCCGCGAAAAGTTCGGAAAATAATTCAAAATTGATCTGCTAGAGGAAAAAAAACGATGGCTGGTGGCAGGGTACACAATACACCCGAATCTCAGCTCTGTCCTCCGCAGGGTCAGTGCCCACGCCCAAGTGCGATGCTGATGGCACCCGAACATTTGCTGTAGCAGGCAGCAGAGCCAGCAGCTCAGGGGAGCAAGTTTTAAAACCAAGAGGCACTTAAACAACCCTTCATCGACCCTGTGACTGTGGCAGAGTCCCGACTGCTCGCCCCGGAGTCCTCACACAGGCAAAAAGCACCAACCAAAGCCTGGGGGAACTTTGGTATAGCACAAGAGAAGGGAGTGGGGGTAGTGGAGCCGCATGGCAGAGCTGCTGCTTTTCACCATTTGATCCTCCCTGATAATTGAAAGGAAGGCTGGGTGGGCTGACCCCCACCCCCATTCCTGGCAGCAAGTTTGGTCCACAACACACTGGAATAACGATTCTGCTCCCTCCCACCCCTACAGCTTCATCATCTGACACGGGTACAGTCAAAACAATGGCATACACGAGTAAAAGTCAAGAGTTGACATAGTAACTCCAGGATTTGGCTATCAACTGTCCGAGAAATCACAACACCGAAGCTTCACAATGTGCCCAACATCGAGTTGTGCCAAGGGCGGAGGAAGGAAGAAGCTTTACATTTAAGCCTTCAGAGCATCACTCCATCAGAAGATCGATTTGCAGCCACCATGGCGTGCCAATGGAGATCTTTCTGTGCCAAAAGAAGTGCTTTGTCCTCTCGATATCGAAGGTAACCACCTATAGTTACAGAACGGATGCACAAGACCTTAACTCTGACCAGCAGGGAAATTTAGGACAACTGAGCGCAGATTCTGCCAATTTCTACCACTTCGGACTGTGCTTTAAGTCTCATTGCAAAGCCTCAGTTAGAAAAAGGATCACCTCGGGGTATCCAACAAGAAGAATAGTTTTAATTTTTATTTTTTTTTTTAATTATACCCTATGACTACGCAGTTCAACTGTCAATCATCTCGGAGAGTTCAAGGAGGAGGTCATCCTCGTCCTTCCCTGGGTCTAAGTCGATTTCAGCTTCCAGTCTGCCTCCTGAGATTTCCCAAAGTAGCTTCTCAAAATCTTCATCCGCAGATAAGGGCACGTTCCCTGTGGAACTCAGCCAGCGTGTCCGTGCCTCTTCTGGCTGGGAAGAAGCTGAGGTCGAGGTCTCGAGATCCATCTCCATCTGCTCCTCAAATCTTTCCGGGCTTCCAAGACGCACTTCAGGTCTTGGGAGAGCAAGAAAGAACAATCAGGATATGCCATTTCTTAACGGGAAATCCTTTTCCTGCAAACCGGCTCTTAAAACTGTAGGCAAGCCCTCCTATGCTTCAATCTTACACAGGGATTGTTATCAATCAACCCAGGGCTACATTTAGAGCCCGATGTGTTACCAGGTACATTTTTCAGTCTGGGGGTTTATCTGTGAAGCCAGGGCACCTGGAGTTGAGGTGGCATTCTTGAGGACCAAAAGGCAGAGGACACTACTCATCATCTATCACCTCACGAGGAAGTAGAACTTCACCTCATCCTCGTTCAGGTATTCAGACAACCCAAGAAGTCACCGGAAAGCTGTGCTGACTTGCAGCATTTCAAGAAAGCCTAATTAAGCAATCCTGCTAGCTGCTAGAAAGTGGTTTCAGGTGACTTATTCCTTTGATGGATTTTGGCTTCAATTATCTCAGAACCCTCATTTTTTCCCACATGTGACAGAACTTGTTTCCCTGGGGATATACACTGATTAAGAAAAAGAACAAGTTGGGGTTGTCACCTGTTTTGGGGATTTTCTTCAAGTCTGATGGCTGGGACGTGCTCCGGCACGTCTGAAACACCCTAGAAAGCAGCAAAACAGTATTTATGACACATGGGTAAAAGATTCCTTAATAGCTTTTTCCTCCACACTGCTTCTCCTCTGGCATTGCGGAGCCGTGGCCAAAATACAAAACCAAGGTGCTCCTGAAGAAAGTTCACATTCACCTGGAGGTTACTCACGATCTGGTGTCTTGTAAGAACATGGCATTAATGGACAAAATCCCCCACACCAGAGAAATCACAGCATCAGAGTACCGGTTAAAGAGTGCCATTCATCTCATAAATACAGAAGGGTTCTACAAGCATCCTGGAGACACCTACTGGATTTCAAAGGAAACAGAAGGCCTGCAGAACGTTTGAGTTTTCCACCTTTTCAAATAGAGGAGGGTAGAAATTTAACAAGGGATCCATCGCTGCATTAGCCCCTGGCCTTACCATGGCTGCTTTTCTGGCTGGAGGTCCCATCATGTCAGCATCAAAGGCAGTCTGTAGTTCCACAGCTGCTATGGCAGACGGGTAACTCCCAGGTGCCTTACGTTTCAGTGCCTTCTTCTTGGGGAAAGTGACTTTCCCACGCGAAGGCTTCACAGATGTCATAAAGTTGGCTAGAGTAAAAGGAAGAGACAACTGATACAGTCTTGCTCTGCCTCAGGAAAAGTCCAGGTTCTCTTAATCATTTCCACAGTCCTTCTACACACTTAAATGCATTTGGCCAGCACAATTACACCGCCATTGCCTGGATTCTCAGGAGTCTTTTCCACATAGTAAACTCTGTCTACCAACAAGCCATACAAAGGAACAAAGAAACCGAAGAGCTACAGTAAATAATAATCCAGGACAAGGGAAACCTCAGACACATAGCAATCCTAAGTGCAAGCTAGGTTCACAAATATAGACAGCTTTTATATTTAAGGTCCTGCTCCCGCTAGGAAAGGAAAAAGCAGCAGTTATAGTAGGACAAGAGTGTATGCAACTGTTGTACCAGCTTCCTCTCCCTTGCAGTGATGTCCCACAGTTAAGTTGTTCTACAAAGTCCACATTTGTAGTGTCATTTTCTAGTCTCCCGTTCCTTACCTAACATCTGGCTGGCAGGAAAAGAAACAAACTAAGAAAAAGAAAGTACACCCTTCGCTTCGTAGCACTGCGTGGCAAAATGCACCCAGCCAGAGTTACAGCATGAGAATTGTCATCTTCTGTCTGTATTTCAGAAGACAACCTAAGTAACTCTTAACCTTCAACACTTACTTTTAGCTTCCTGGCCCTGAAATTGAGCTGCCACTTTCCCTGCTGGTTCAGTATTAAAGAAGCCAGCAGTAGATTTGACAGCAGCTTCCTCCTGCCGAAGCTTCTCTTGTTGTTCTCTCTGTTGCCACTTCTCCCACCGTCTCTCTTCAAAGCTCTTCTCTGGACATTTACGAGTTCCACTCTGCTGAGTGGGCTAGAAGGAAAGAAAAGTAGTGCATGAATAGGACAAAAAAAAAAAAAAATCCGTGGAGATTTCGTTAAGAAAATCTGATCAGCAATCCCTCCAAAATGGTCTTGATGTGGAACAGCATATTAATCTCGTTCAGGTTACTGTTGTTTTTTTTGTTTGTTTGTTTGTTTGTTTGTTTTCCCATAAAATTCTGCCTGTAACAAGAGCCATGCTTTACTATGGACGCAGTCTCACATATCTGCAATATCCACTATGGCAAGCTTCTTTAAACAGCTAGGGTGTTCTGCTGTACATCTATTTATCACATTCTTTTTAAGCAGCAGACAGTCATACAAGTTCCCCTATACAGTATCCACTGACAGATTGATTTCCTTGAACACAGAACTCTGGCCTTCTGTATTAAATCCTTCATGTCTGACAGATCAAGTCAGTAAGAACAAAAAGAATTCCCTCCACGTTAACTGTGTAGATTTCAGCTGGTGCTAACAGGGTTTCTTTGTTGCTGTGGTATAAACAGACTGATTCCAAGTTTGAGGATTACAGAGTTGTCTGGAAATGCTGCTGGCGATAGGATTTAGACTGCACTGCAGCTCCTACCAGCTGCTGAAGGGTAAGAACACACTCAAGAGGGTGGCACACGGTGAGTAACAAAACTTGTCAGAATTATCAGAAATTGTACGAATGTATGTGTGTCTTCACAGAGGACTCACCTGTACATCAGGTCCAGAGGAAAGTTTAGGAAAAGGCCGGTTCAATTCCACTGCCTTCTTTTCTTCTTTTTCAGGTGCTTTAAAAAAAGACAAAAAAAAGTGTTGTCAACGGCAGAAATAAAGAAAGCTGGGTACTTGTTTCCTTTGTGCATTTATTTCCTTGTGTCCCATGAGAGAGAGAGAGAAAGGCTACAATGTGCAAGCCATTCAGCATTTATCCATGAAGCAGATCCTGAGCAAACTGAACTTGCTCAATATGGGAAGCACCTCACTGGGGCAGGCATTAAAGCATCTTATTACCTGTTAGTTTTGTGCTCCATAAAGATTTCTGCTCTGCTGGGGCAGGTCCGGGTTGTGCTGAGGGAGCTGGCACATCTCCTTCACTCTGCTGCATCCGCAGAGCTTTCTCACGCTTTATTTCTTCCAAGGTTTTAACACGCACTTCTCCTTCTGGCTTGACTTTTCCTGCCGGCTCCTTCGCCTGCCCTTTGCTGGGCCCGGACAGAGCGAGCTGCTTCTTGGACTCACCCTGAATTTTGCTCTTGCTATGGCATTCTCCTGCTTTTTTCTTCTCTTCTACCAAGCGATTATTCTTTTTTTCAGACAAGGCTTCAGAGAAAGTTTGGATGCGACCTGCACGAGCAGCTCTTGCCCCTGCGCTGGAATCTTCAGTTTTACCATGCCCTTCAGCCTCAGCTTTGGCTTGAGTTTCATGTCTCTGAAGAGCTTTCTCACGACGGATTTCCTCCAGTGTTTTCACATGGATCTCTCCCATCGGCTTGGCAGCCTTCCCTGTCATCATCAAGAAATGAGGAGAAGCACCAACATTTAAAGAGAGTCCAGCAATATTTTAAGTCTCCAAAATTTGTCAGAGCACTAAGGAAAACTCATCTTGAGCGTTCCCAATAATGCATCTTAGAACAATATCCTTAGAACAACATTCTCCTCCTCCTCTGAGCCACTTGTATTTTGAAGACCAGCCCTATCCAGAGAAAACTGCTACACAGAAATGCTGCTTTACTTTATTACTTTTTCAGACTGCATTTCAAATTCCTGCTCCTGGCAGTGGTTCTATTCTAATTGTACGTAACGGTTCACAGAAGCAGCTAAAAACCTCGACAAGGCACAAGTAGAAAATAAACACACACCTAGAGCCAGAGTTCTGATAGTGGCTGTCAGAAGAGCTTCAGCACTCAAGCAAGAGGCGTCAGTTCTTTGTTTTCGTTTAAATTAGTTTGTAGGGATGTATGAAAGCAGTCCAAGTTCGTGGAAAGGAAGGAGGAGAAAGCATATTTAAGATCTAGCTGTTACCTCTCTCAGTACTGGTCTGTTTAGGAGGTAATCCCAGCCTGTCCTTCAGAGACTTGGGAACTCGAACTGCAAAACAGAAAAAGAACGAATTAGGGAGGCTGCATAATGTCAACTTCAGGTTCACATTTCAAAACAAGACAGGAAAGGTAACTTTGAATCCCAGTGATTACGACCTCAGCCAACATGCAAAAAGAAACATCACTGGAAAAGGACAAACAGAAAGACTAAATACGAAACCCAGGAATCCAATCCAGATGCCCGTTTAGTACCTGTCTCTCTCTTGGGTGCTTTGTCAGCATTTCCCGGAGCCTCTACCTTCTTCCCCAGCCTTTCAGCAAGGCTGCGCTTCACTGGAAGGCTGCCTACATCATCTTCAGAGAAAACAAGGAATATTGTAAGAACTTTTCTTTGCAGGAAGGTTTGAGAACAGTCAACAATAAGCTTCTCTTTTTCAAGCATATTTTCATAGAATTGCCTTTCAGCTGCTAAATGATTTTTTTTTTTTTTTTTTTTGCCATTTCTGCAGTCAACACAGATCTTCACTGCAATGTATTTTCCTTTCATACATCACAAATACTCTTTAATGCAGTCATATATAGAAGGCAGCACCTACGTAACAGCTCGTAAAAAGTTCTTACCCGCGGAGGCTTTCCGTTTTCCTTGTCTATCAGCAAGATCTACTCGAACCACAGGTTCCTCCCCTAAAACAAAAGGGAATTTTTTTTTCTATTTCACAGAAACCAGTAGCCAACAGAAATATTACCCTGTTAGCCCATGTCCAAAAAACCCTAGTCAGACACTGTTTTGACAGCTAAACCACATAAACTCATATTTTAACTATAATTAACATGGAAAAAAAATATTAATAGTCTCAGTGCTTGCTTCAAATTCCAGCTGAGATAGTAGAGAGTGAATCTGAGTCTGCTTGACACCTATACTTTGTGCAGAACAAAGCTGCATAAGCAAGCAGAATATTCTTAGGTACAAATGCTGAGAAATATTCCTTTCTAAGGTGAATGCCTACGAGTAAAAGTACTTCCACACTTTTTTCCCTTTAAAAGGCATTTGCACAGCTCTAAACAATTTATACACAAACTCCTGTCATACTGTGTCCACACCTGCCACTGTACGCCTCTTTAATGCTTCAGAAATTGCTTCTTATATAGCACTGGCTTCTACAGCTCGCTCTTCTCGTTACTCTTCTGTTTTTCAGTTACCCCCCTATTGGCATACTGACACTTTTTTTTTTCTCCTGCCACTGCACTTAACCTGAGCAACAAATCTTTCCAGTACAACCAAGGACTTTAAGCATAAAAGCACGTTTTGAACAGAAGGCAGCGCCAGAAGGCTAACATGGGTGAATTGTTTTAAGTATTGCTTAACCCTCCAGTTTAGGAGTAATGAAATCAAAACAAAAGCATTCATTATTACCTTTCTTGGAAGACACTGTCACAGTTCTCACCACTGTCCGGACATTTTCCTCTTCTGGAGCAGGAAAAATCATAGAATCAACGGGACGAAGAGAAGATCTTGAAGAACCTTCTGTTCAGAGCAACCAAAACATAAGGAAGTTTACCCAACATAAAAAACTATCACAAAGAACAAAAAACTTTAAATGATTTGTTACTGTCAAAAATACAGCAAGCAGAGCATGTAAAGAAGAAAGGTGACTAATTTGCCTCTGGTTGCCCTTTGAACTCCCATTCAGAATACCAGCTGGCTGAGAATCAGGTTGCTTTATGCCCCCAGCTAAAAATGGAAGTCTGTCCCTCAAGCAGCTCCCAGTCACCATCACCTGCCGTGAACAGGATAAGAAAGTAGGGAATATTAACTCACCACCGTGTCTCTTATTGTTTTCCTTCATCTTCTGCCATTTGATTTCCTCAAGTGTTTTTATTCCAAACTTCAGATTGCCCTCTGAAAACAGGAAACAGTTCGTGAGACAGGCTTAGAGGCACTCACTGAGGACCACAGGTCCTCAGGCTTCTTAGCGCTCAGGAACTTTCTGAAGTATTTCGAATAAAGCCTGTCAACACTCCTCACAAGTGAAAGAGCCATAGAACCAATGGCATTTTGCCCCTCCTTTCATCCTTCAGGGTTCAAAATGTAGTTTTAATTTTAATCCATTTACACGATATTAGATCCATATTTTAATCCATTTACACGATATTAGATCCCTCTATCGTTAGATATGGCTTATCAACAGTGGTTGCAAGGCTGCACGTGCAGCCATTTAAACTCCATGCTGTGGCCCTGTTTTGTTCTCCAAAAGTAAAGAAAAGGAGTTCACCTTTCTGACCCAATGGGCACATGATGGTATTAATGGCAGAAATGAGATCATGGAAATAACCGACTCCATTCAGCACCCCTACATTTTGTTGTGTTTTTACACCACGCTGCTTTTGACTTAACTGTCAAGTTCTTCTGATTTATCCTACTAAGGTGCTGGCATACCTTGTTTAGTAGTAATAGAACTGCCTTTCCGAGTGGAAATCACCCGTAATCCATTTTTGCCTTCCGCACCTGGATGCTGGACGGGAGTTTTAGTTTCTTCTCCTTCCTCAGAAAGTTGGTCTGAAGGGGAAAAATCGATTCAGTTATGCATAGACCAGGTTGGTCGTGATTACGTAGCTCATGCAGTGACACTTCAGCCCATGGTTCATATAAAAAACTTTGTTGCTGTTTTGTTTTTTTGTTTGTTTGTTTGTTTGTTTGTTTGTTTTTAAACAGCTACACTGACCTGATGAACTCCTAAGTAGAATACACTAGGACAAAACATCTAGGACTCTAGATTCTCTCTGCAGCTTTAACTACTACACAACACATTGCTCTTCAGACAGAAAAAAGAAATTTCCTTCCTAGTTTCACGTAGAACTTTACACAAAAGACCAGCTAAAGCCAGGAGTGGTTCTAAGCTTTCCTCCAACGTTTCAGCTTCTGTCCACTGACTGCCAGACAAAGCCACCAGTGACCTGGCCAGACTGCCTGCCCTATCGCTAGTCAGACCTCAGGTCATCTGTGATTTATACACTCATTTACAGCACAGATTCCTTCCAAGAACCAAAGATTTAACACATTCATTTACAGCACAAATTCCTTCAAGAACCAAAGATTTAACACATTCATTTACAGCACAAATTCCTTCAAGAACCAAAGATTTAACACATTCATTTACAGCACAAATTCCTTCAAGAAACAAAGATTTACACAATCATTTACAGCACAAATTCCTTCCAAGAACCAAAACATGCTCACCATCATCATCTTCATCATCATCTGCAGCATTGATTACAACTGGAGGGTGTGTAGGGCTTCGGACATTTTCAGAGTTTTCCACTTTCGTCACCCCCTTTGCTGTGGAGAGGGATTTGACTGGACAGAAAGTTTGTTTTGCTGCAGTGACATCTGAGCCACTTTCAGATCATCGTCCGCGCACTCAGGCGGACTTGGCAGTGTAGCTAGAGGAAGAGGAGGATCATCGGTAATATGGCAGTTTAAAACTTTGACCACAATGCAAAGAGACGGTAGCAAAGGCAGATAACCCGCACAGACAACGAATTCAGCATCTCCTTTTGCCCATCCCATCACTGCTTACACCGTGAACAATGATTTCCCTTCCAACAACAACACATCTCCCTACCACCCAGCAAAAGAGGAAACAACAGGAAGCAAACTGCAAGGCAAACATCACACAAAGCAAAGAGAAGCTGAGCACGAAAGCAGAAAACAAACACCAGCAGTACACTCGGTGCAGTACACCTATGACTGCAGACCTTTTCCTGCCCTCACAAATGAACAGTTACCTGACGCCCCCTACAGGATTGGCACCCACTAAGTAATACTCAAAATTAATTCTTCAGCGCTTAAAGAAAAAGGACCTAAACTCACTCTTGCTTGGTGGTAAGAATTGTCCATCGATGTAACGTCCCTTTGCATGATGAAAAGCACAGTTGGCTTTCTGACAGCCTCCCGGCTGCTTCTCCCAGTAGCAAGGAATCTCACTGCGCTTTTTCTGAAGACAGAAAGAAAGAAAAGCTCGTGATAACATGCACCTGAGGCTTGCAAAGAGATGCACAGCTCCAGATCGTGACAGCTGTCACAACACAGTGCTGAAACAGCATTCCAAAGGTCAGTTTCTCAGTTAAGTGTAGTATTTCTGGGCATATTCACAAAGTTTGCATAAGCTGTAACCACTATGCACATTTAGTTTGGTCATCACTCAGTTTGAGAAGACAGGCACTCTCAGACATCAGTTGAGGGTGGCTTAAACTAATACACCTAGGATTATACTAGGATTATTCAGAGGGAAAAAGAACATCTGAAATTGCCTAGGTTAACCCTGTCTAGAACTACTTCTTGGAGACTTAGTTCTGCTGCACCTTTAACTTTCCCCACTTCCTACCCCAGGCAGCTACAACAGCGTTATCTGAAGGACTGTGGGTCAGAAGACACCTGATAGTTCATTATCAAGCCTGCTCCCATGAGGATAGAACAGCCTGTTTATTACCCCCCTGCTCCAGCAGGTTTTAGCAGTCTATTTAACAGCTATTCTGCATCTCTTGAGAAAACTGTCAGCATCTAATAAAAAAAAATAAACAAATATCTTGCTAAGACATACCGAAGGCATTGATTTTATTTCCCTCTGCTTCCTCCCACCCCCTCTCTTGGTAACAGAAACCAGTATGATTTTGAAGCAAACAAATCTATCCTGCAAAAGCACAATCAGTACACCTACAGCACTGAAAAATGCTTTTGTTGATTTATTTTGAGAACACATTGTTAGGCACTCACGTCAATTTCCATGTGTCTGAATCGGCAGACATTCCTGAAACAACGACCCTCCTGCCACAGCTTGCAGACCGTCTCATTGCCCAGAGCAGCTTCGCAGTGGCGGTAGGCACATTTGTCTCCCTGGAACCAAAAGGAAACCAACAAGGAAAATAGAGTACAGCCTCAAAAATGGCCATGCTGCTGCCTAATGGTGCTACAACTGAATTCACAATCTATCTGGTTCTCAAGTTAACCAAAGACCAGTGTGCTTCCTCCTCCTAATCTACTCCTTCCTGAAAAAAAGGGGAAAAAAAAGCAAAGCAAAGGAAAGCCAGCCATACCTTGCTACAGGTAGAATAGAAATAGAAGTAGCAATCGTCTCCTTGTTTAGACATGCCGACGAGTTCTGCTAACAAGCTCGGGTTCTCTCCACAGGGACTTCCTCTGCTCTTGGAGAGAGCTGTCTTCACCCTTGCTTGGGCTGAAAGTCTTCTACTGGCTTGTGGTCAGTGAAATCTTCTTTTTAAAAGTAACCCGAAAGAAAGTAACAAGTGAAAAATAATGAGGAACGAACATTTTTCCAGCTTTCTTCAGTTAATCAAATCAAGTTATCAGTCTCTCAAAGAGAGCAAAGCCTTGAAATCAGCTGTTACATGAACTAACTAAATATTAAAGTTCTGTAAAGCTGCCAGGAGCTTTGTCAGCAAGCGTTCTCTTCCACATCCTCAATAATATGACCTGGAGCACATCTGGAAGCCTGAAAACGGAGTCACTCCTTAAAAAACCACCTGATGATACATGCAAGTCAATAATCAACTATGGCTACAAATAACTTCTCTAGAACACAGTTAGGACGCATTAAACAGCACGTTCCAGGCCCTGTGGGTCTTCGATTTCACCTACCTGGACAACCTCAGCAAAGTTATCGATCTTCAAAGGCTTCCAGTTAACTGCTCCTGTAGGTCGAACCAAGACTGAATCCGTGAATTAATAATAAAGGGGTAGGAAGAATTTTCCTCCTCACTTTGCCAAGGGAACCTCTCATCCACAATTCAAACATAGGATGCGCTTTTAAACAGCTTATAACTAAGAGAGGAAGCAAGTCCATTTGAATGCTCTCTCAGACTGGACGCAGCCAGGGTTAGTTAGCTCTTCAAAAAAATAAAAAACAAAAACCAAAACAAAACAAAAACAAAAAAAAACAGCGCATTTAGAGATGAACTCGTGATTCAAAGTGGCTGCAAAAATGAGGCTCCATCTTCCACAGCCGGACAATTTAACTTTTTTTTTTTATTTTTTAATTTAAAATTCAGCATGTTCCAATCTCTGGTCTTCAAGATTTCTTCACCTATTAAGAAAACACAAAAACCTTTCCCCGTCTTTATTACCTGTACAGCAAAAAACATACCAGTGCATCTAAATCCACAGATGTGCATACGCATACACACATCTGTGTTTATACACACACGAGGAGGGAGTGAGAGAAAGTTAGCGAGAGCGACAGTGAAAATCAGAATTTTTGCCTTTTCGACACAGAGAACGCGTAAAAATTCTCTCATTTTGAGGGAACTAGAAAAAAATGGAGGCTCTACAAAAGATTTTGATGAGTATGCCTTCGAGGCCGATGCTTTGTAACATGAGGGATCTGGGGGCCAGCACACAAATATGCATACGGACGTACATGCATACAGGATAAACATATCTATACACACAAGCGTGCACAGTATATGTTGTATGATCTCCATATCGAGAACAACTCGTAGCCCTGATCAGACATGTAGAGTTGCAATCAATTAACAGCAGCAAGACAGCAGATCAAGGGTACAGCAAGCTTTGAGAGGCAGGGGAATGCTCACTTTGCCAGTGGCACGGCTGCATGATACCAAGGATTTTGAATTACTTTGATTTTTTGGAAGCAATTTGGTTTTTCTTTCTGCGCTGTAGCTGTGGTGGTTTTACCGTGCTGGGCAGCTAAACCCCACAACCGCTCTCTCACTCCCCCTCCTTTAGATGAGGAGGGGGAGAAGTAAAGCAAAGAACAACTCACGGGTTGAGATAAGGATAATTTAATTAAAGGGAAAAAATTATAATAATTAAATAAAGACTACCATGAACTAAACAATTTAACTAAGGGAAAATAAAAAGGGAAAGGGGAAAAGGGAGGGGAAAAGGAAAAATAAAAAGAAGGGAGGAAAACAAACAAACAAAATAAATGAAGGCTATATGGAAGTGCAGAGGAAAGAAATTACTCTCTACTTCCCACAAATGAGCCATGATTGACCACGTCCTTGAAGCAAGGCCTCAACGCACGCAGCCGGTGTTCGAGAGGAGGACCGACGTTTTCCCAACGAGAGCCCACCCCTCCCCTCTTCTTCCTGTTTCCACCTTTTATTGCTGAGTGGGACATCACATGGTATGGAATATCCCTTTGATTGGTTTAGGTCAGCTGCCCTAGTGATGTTTCTCTCCTCACCTTTTTGCCCACCCCCTAGGAGGGTTAGAGAAAGGCCCAATGCTGTGCCACTGCTGCTCAGCAGTAGACACAACACTGGTGTGGTAACACTGCTGTTCCAGCTACAAGTACAGAGTACGGCACTGTATGGGCTGCTGCAGGGAAAGTAAACATTCCAGCCAGACCCAGTACAGTAGCAAATACCACAAGTTTGCCATCACGTGCTGTTCCCTAATCCATATATCCATCATCAGCCATTGCTGCAGGATCATGAAAGGTTAGAGAAGACGACTTAGGTCCAATTTAACAGCCAATGAGTTTTCCATGAGCAGAGCTGCAACAGATTTTATTTCACCACAAGCATTTTTTTTTCTTTTTTTCTGATATGAAGTCAGAAATTTTGATTTTTTTTTTTTTTAAAGACACTAAATGTCACAAAACCTGCAACCATTTCAAATTAGAGTGATTCTGAATGCTTTCATTAAAACGCTGCACATTTCTGTGCAAATTATTTCTGACTCTTCTGGACAAAAGTGGATGAAATAGTTCTTACAAATTAATAATAAAAGGTTGGAAGCTTTTACTCACACAAACACTAGTGAATTTTCCAGGAAATATTGTTTTGGCAGGGAATTTTCCCAAATCTAAAATAAAGAGAGGAAAAGTTGGGTTCTCATATTAGTTACTGCTTTTGACTGCTGGACAAAGGGAATAAAAACAGTAGTTAAGTGCAAGGTTTCCTTCTCTTCTTTAGTATGGATAGGAATCGTCACTTCGGACCTTTAGCACCTTCAGAAACACACCCAGTGCCATGCAGGTTCCTCTGCAGCTACTTCTAACAATTACTGGTGCTCCTTAGCATGGAAGTTTGACTCAAAACACTCTCCAGATTTAGCTCTTTTGACTGCCCAAGGAGCTCATCATTTTGCTTGTTGCCTTCCATTTTCCTGAACACACCGGGAACGCTGTTCAGAATCTGAACGGATCTGGTCTAAGGAATGGGAAGAAAGCAAAACCAACGATACCTTGCAGTATTCCAAATTCCAAAAAAGCAGTCTCATTTTAAAAAGGACCTCAAAAGCTTTTTTTTTTTTTAAAACTGACATCTGCCAACATAGCAATCCAAGCGCCAAACCAACTGAAGTTGCCCCTGAAAGCCTGAATAAAAATGAGTAACTCTGGTGCACTCAGCAGGTCTGTAATAGAAGTTGGTAAGGGTTTTAGATTTCTTTTTTTTGCTCCAGGGTGCTGGTAAAATTTTTGCATTAAGAGATTTTGAACCTTTTGTACCAAAGAATTAGAGATGCGCTACAGTGCCAGTAGCTGGGGGTCTGGAAATACACACCAACAAGTGTCATAAGCTTTGCCTTTGCTGAAGGAAGATGAATAGTACAAAGAAAATCTGTCTAGTTTGTTTTACAGGCTTGTCTTTCTCGGTATGGAACAAACTGACCTCCCTGGTCTAACTTTGCAGTGCCTATTCTGCCTTTGTCCTGCAGAGAAGAGCAAGAAAGGAACAAATCTATTTTTGCACCCCAAAAACGCATTAGAGGAGGATTATCACACCCACCTAAGGGTACTTCCTTGTTTGTTTATAAAGCACAAAGCATTTCTCTTGGACAGTCTCTGTTGCTGGCCTCTTTTGTGCCTTCCATTTATAATAAAGATATTAAGATGCTTACCCCTTGCTTGTATTTGTTTGTTTGTTTGTTTGTTTTTTTAAAGAACAGTGGAAGTGGAGAGTCGGATGACAAGCAAGAACAAACACTAGAAACTCCTTGTTCTGCCCCTGCTTTTTAATCACCCAGCATCACCCCGGCTGCAAAACAGCCTCTGCTGATTTACCTGCTTGTTAAAGCACCCCACAGGCTGCAAGTGCGCTGTGCTAGGTGTCAAGTTATATTTAACGGTGCACACGTAACCATTCATCTTCCCACGGTCGAAGCACAGAACAGCCTCTTGCTAACAGAACTCATCCCTGCTGCTGCAAGAAACCTCATGGCCTGCAGGAAAACCTCAAGCTAAGAGTTCCAAAGCAAAAGCAGAAAACGCATCATTTGTACTCTTTCTATTTGAGGGAATTCTAGCTGCTAAATGCTGCCTACATCTGAGGGCACGTTCTGAGGCTGCCGGGAAGGACACTCAACACCCACTGACAGCAGGAGTGCAAAGATGCCAGCCAAGAAGGCAAAGGTTAGAGCTGAACGCTGCCTCAGCTTCCTCCAGCAGCCAGCTGGGGGTCACCTTTCACCACGCTCTCTGAGACTCGGAGCCCCGAGTTAGCGCAGCCGCCACGTACAGCTGCTCCTTGCTGGCCCAAACTATTTGAAGAGTCTTCAGACTTCAGGGACCTGTTTTACGACAGCCTCAAGATCAAATTCATCTGTTCCTGAAGGCGCTGATCGTCCTGCTGTTTCTGTAGCTGTCAAAGAACAATCCTGAACTGAGGCACTCGTCTGATCAAACAGTGCTTCGGCACAGATTTGTCTTTAGCTTGACACATCAAGGTGAAGAGGAATCGATTCTTGCAAGCAACCTCTCAAGCAGGGATCTAATAAGGTGACCAAAACGACAGATCTGTTGTGCAGATCTGAGCACGTCACTCTGCAGGGAATCACTTTCAAGCCTAAGATGTTTCACCCATCTCCCTGCCCCAGAGCGACACAAGGAAAGCTCTTAAGCAATTGCTAGCCTCTCCTCAGTGCTCACGAGTCCCAAATCACTAATTTTACAATATATAAACCATGGCAGCTGGCACCTAGTTGGCACACGGTGACACTGCACACGTTGGCAGTGCTGTCAGGAGCTGGAAAGTCAGGGGTGAGGGGGTTAAGGGAAAACCACACATCAGTTTAGCAACTTGGCTCCCGTAGGATACTTCCTACGGCAGGAGTTTTAGCAAAGTCCCTCCCTCAGAGGGACCTGCTGGCTAATTAAAACAGGACTTCTGCTGGAGCAGTCAGAAGGCAGCAGGGTATCAGGAGATATCCAGTGGGCATCACCGTCAGCCTGTGGCAGTTTGGGGTCCAGGTATCAGTGGTTATGCGTGGTTTTCTCTGCTTCACTTTCTCCAAAGCTGTGAAAAAATAGTTCTTTTACAGCACTGTACAGTCACACGTTACGGATGGAACCAGCTGCATCAACTTCCAGTACGACGGTGTTGGAAAAAGGTGCCTTTGGTGGTCAGGAGCACAACAGCTCTGGTGAGGTGTTATTTAAGTGTGTTCTTACATCTGAGTTTCCTCATAGCAGTATGTAGCTGAGGGGGTCCACGTTTCCCAGGTAAGATTGATGGTTTTTCTCCTACCAAGCACCAGCTCAGTATACAAAGCTCTGTTAATAACACCCAAGCGTGTAGATGTTAAACTGAAACTGCTTTTAAACCTATTTGTTGTTACGAAAATAGCTTCATACACCATCTTCACAGGGTAAAAATTCACATGGAAGGACAAAAAAACCCAGAAGCGCTTCCTGAGCTTCAGTTTACCAACAGCACCATCGGATTTAGATCCTGGCCTGGCAGCCAGGATGCAGGGTCTGTAAGCATTGCTGCGATGTGCAAGTGCCAAGGCAGGTTTCTGGCCTGCCCTGAATAAAATACCTTTTTTTTTTAATACAAACAGCGTGCCAGGTACGCTGTAATGCCAATGTGCCAGCTCAATAGAGGATGTCAAACAACAGAGGCGTTTATCCTAATTTCTGGCATGAAAACACTTTTAACAGCATTCTTTTCATGAAGAAACCCCTCTCTATCTTCTCCAATGCTCCAGGATCTGCTGCAGCTGCAGCAGCCGCGCTGGTACAACCCACATCTTTGCCAAATCTTTTCAGTAACTGTGCTTTACCTCGGCAATGTTGAGGTCACTCCTCTTCCTCCTCCAGCTGAGCAAGCAGCTCGCTGGCTCTGCCACACCGCAGGTGCGGAAGCGAAAGCTGGGAACACAGGAGTCAAACTCTCAGTGCTCACGAAGCCACCAGGGCAGAGGGCTGACACAGAGGCACCCCGGATCCGCTCTCCCTCCCCACTGCGAGGCTCGCAGCAGCCCCAACCCGAAGCGCACACAATGCTTCGCATGGTGATGTCACCGCTGATTCTGAGTCCCCACGTGAGGATCTGCTTCACCACTCTCAACATTGGTGTTGGTTTTTTATTTTTTTTTATTTTTTTTTTTTTTTCTTTTAAACATTCTCAGCTTATGGGAAACCATCAGGTAAACCACAGATCGCTAGGGAAGAAGGCCCACACGAGGGAAGTCCGTGCTTTTCTTCCAGGCAGTGGCACGTGCTTTAACACGCCGCGTTCGACAAAGCAGCTCTCCCCGTTTTGCTCAGTGGCAACAGGCACGACTGCAACGCACACAGGTGTAGGCAGCACCTGCAGGTCCCAAACCCTTAACCCGTTTTTAGAGAGCACCAATTTTTTAAGTACTGCTTTTCCCTTAATCCACGACCCCTTCTTTCCTTTATTTCTATCGGGTGGCTCTCCTCCATTTTCCTCCTCAGTGTCTGAGCAGACACTGGGAATCGTTTCCGGAGGAAGGGCACGGCTGAAGCTCCTCCATCTACTCTCCGAGAAAAGAGAGTATGTTAAAGAATACATCTTTCCTTTCTTTTCCCTTTTTTAAATACAATTTCTGAAATCAACGCTGCGGCCTGGCAGCAAATACCTACGGGACTAAAGGTGATTCCTCATCCTCACTGTAACGTTGTAGTTAACCTCCCAACGAACCCATCTCCCCAGGAAGCGGCCATTTGAGATGGGAAGGGGCAGAGCAAGAGGAAGCTCTCCTTAGCCTAGCTCTTCCCCCAACACCACCTCGCCACCCAGCACCAAATTCAACTCACCTGCTCCGCCCGATCACTCGAACGGGCGTCCGACGCTGGCACACGCCGCAGCGGTGGTTCTGACGTGCCTTAAATCACCTCTCCGCAGAATATCTCGGGTCTGTACGCTCAAATCACAGAATCACAGAATTTTCTAGGTTGGAAGAGACCTCAAGGTCATCGAGTCCAACCTCCAACCTAACGCTAACAGCCCTCCACTAAACCATATCCCTAAGCTCTACATCTAAACGTCTTTTGAAGACTTCCAAGGATGGTGACTCCACCACTTCCCTGGGCAGCCTGTTCCAGTGCCTCACAACCCTTTCAGTGAAGAAGTTCTTCCTAACATCTAGCCTAAAACTCCCCTGGCTCAACTTAAACCCATTCCCCCTCGTCCTGTCACCAGGCACGTGGGAGAACAGGCCAACCCCCACCTCGCTACAGCCTCCCTTGAGGTACCTAAAAAGAGCGATAAGGTCGCCCCTGAGCCTCCTCTTCTCCAGGCTGAACAAGCCCAGCTCCCTCAGCCGCTCCTCGTAGGACTTGTTCTCCAGGCCCCTCACCAGCTTCCTCGCCCTTCTCTGCACCCGCTCAAGCACCTCGATGTCCTTCTTGTAGCGAGGGGCCCAAAACTGAACACAGTACTCGAGGTGCGGCCTCACCAGAGCTGAGTACAGGGGGACGATCACCTCCCTAGCCCTGCTGGTCACACTGTTTCTGATACAAGCCAGGATGCCGTTGGCCTTCTTGGCCACCTGAGCACACTGCTGGCTCATATTCAGCCGACTGTCCACCATCACTCCCAGGTCCTTCTCTGCCTGGCAGCTCTCCAACCATTCCTCTCCCAGCCTGTAGCTCTGCTTGGGGTTATTGCGCCCCAGGTGCAGGACCCGGCACTTGGCCTTGTTGAACTTCATGCAGTTGACCTCAGCCCATCGGTGCAGCCTATCCAGATCCTCCTGCAGAGCTTTCCTACCCTCAAGCAGATGGACACACGCACCTAACTTTGTGTCATCTGCGAACTTACTGAGGGTGCACTCGATGCCCTCGTCCAGATCATCGATGAAGATATTAAAGAGGACCGGCCCCAGCACCGAGCCCTGGGGGACGCCACTAGTGACTGGCCTCCAACTGGACTTGGCTCCATTCACCACGACTCTTTGGGCCCGGCTATCCAGCCAGTTTCTAACCCAACGAAGCGTGCGCCAGTCCAAGCCAAGAGCAGCCAGTTTCTTGAGGAGAATGCTGTGGGAGACGGTGTCAAAAGCCTTGCTGAAGTCAAGGTAGACCACATCCACAGCCTTTCCCTCATCCACCCAGCGCGTCACTCTGTCATAGAAGGAGATCAGGTTCGTCAGGCATGACCTGCCTTTCATAAAGCCATGCTGACTGGGCCTGATCGCCTGCTTCCCCTTCAAGTGCTGCATGATGACTCTCAGGAGGATCTGCTCCATGAGCTTTCCTGGCACTGAGGTCAAACTGACAGGCCTGTAGTTTCCCGGGTCTGCCCTCCGGCCCTTCTTGTAGATGGGCGTCACGTTTGCTAGCCGCCAGTCGATTGGGACCTCCCCCGATAGCCAGGACTGTTGATAAATGATGGACAGTGGCTTGGCCAGCTCCTCTGCCAGTTCCCTCAGTACCCTTGGGTGGATCCCATCTGGCCCCATCGACTTGTGCACATCTAAGTGCCGTAGCAGGTCACCAACCAGTTCTTCATGGATAATGAGGGCCACATCCTGCTCCCTCAAATAACGCAGTATTTGAGAAATAACGCCCAGAGCTCACACTCTGAGTGCAGCCCAACAGCACCGAAGCACCGGTAGGCTAAACATTCCAAACCTGGCAACAAGGCTGACCCAAGCAACAGCACGGAACCCTTCTGCACCTTCAGCGTGGACATCAGCGTAAGGAAACACAGACCTCCTCGATCCAAATTTTAAGCGAGAAACGCAAAAGGTCACCCAACCGGCTTGTTTTCAGCAAGCTAAAGGAGAAATTAAGGCGACAACCGGGTGCATCCAGAGTTAGTCAGATCCTGAAGGCAGCTCCTTGGGGGAACGGAGGAGCAACGTGCCAGATGAGGGCTGCCTTACAGCGCACCCCTTAGAGGCACTGCTACGGAAGGAAGGCAGAAGGTTGGAACTCGAAAGAACTCGCAAGGCGCCCGTTAAGGGGGAAATCTTTCATTTTTTTCTCAGCAGAACCTCCCCTCTCCCCCCTACCCCCCCCATGAAGGCAGCCCGGGGACTCTTTGCTTCCTTAGGGAGAGGGCAGGGACGGGGCAGGGTGGTGGGACAGATGGCCAGAGGGTCAGATGCACGGACAGACATCCGGACAGAGGGCCCAGCAAGGCCTGACGAAGGGCTCAGGAGCGGGAGGGAAGGGCAGGGCGAGGGGAAGGGCGGCCCCGGGCCTGACAGGAGACCTTGGGCCTAACCCCGGGCAGCAGCTCCGCGTCTCACAGGGCCCAGAAGGGGCTGATACAGGGGGAGGGAACACCCCAGCCCCCAGCCCTGCCTCCAGGCCCTGCGGCCTTCACCCCCCCCCCCTCCCCTAAGGGCACCCCGACCCACAGGGCCCGCGACACGGCCTGCTCCCCCTCAGGGCAGCAGAGGGGAGCCCGGCCGGGCAGGAGGCCTTTCCCCTGCCGCCCGCTGGTCTATGAAGGGCTCTAGTTACCGGCGAGCAGGGATTTTTACTGATACTGGCCGGACAACAAAGACTACTTATTAGAGAAGTACAATTCTTTTTTTCCTTGTGATAACTTTTCTTGACCAAAAAACACGATTGTGAATGAGGCAAAATGAAAGATGTAACATGGGGACGTGCGGATACTCACGATGATGCAGCCTTCTATCCGCATGTTCGCTGTGCTGCTGGGATAGCAGCTGCGGGAGCCTGGCAGCAGAGGGCAGTGAAGCCAAGCAGCTGGGATCCGTCTCTGGGGAAGGGGGCACTGAGAAAGCGCTTGCAAACGGGGCACAAGCCGTCAGCCTCTGGAGGCGGCGCCTGTCAGGCGTGAAGGAAAGGGATCCCTTCTGGGAAGATGCTGTGGGCTTGCTGAGGCTCGAAGAACAGACGGTGCTGGCTGCTACCAGCGTGCTGCAGCAGCGGCAAGACAGAGCCGTGGTGGTTTTCCTCAGCTGGGCAGCCGAGCTCCAGCACAAGCGCTCTCTCCCTGCCCCTCCTCCAACGCCAAGGGGAGAAAAGAGGCTGGCAAGGGCTCAAGGGCTGCCAGAAGGACAGGGAGATCACTCCACAAGGAGCGTCACGGGCAAAGCAGGCTCAGCACAGCCTGTTCCAGTCCAGCCCGGGGCCTGCTCCTGCGGGGGCTCTCCACAGGCCGCGGCCTCCTCCAGGCCACAGCCACCTGCTCCACCGGGGGCTCCTCCAGCCACAGGGGGGCTGCAGCGTGGAGATCTGCTCCACGGGGGACCCATGGGCTGCAGGGGGACAGCCTGCTCCACCAGGGGCACAGCCTGCTCCACCAGGGGCCTCTCCCTGCACAGGCCGCAGGGGAACTGCTGCTGTGAGCCTGGAGCACCTCCTGCCTCCTGCTGCACGGACCTTGGGGGCTGCACAGAGCTTTCTCACTCCTCCCTGAGCCAGACGCTGCTGGGCAGCAGCTTTTGTTCCCTTTCTTAGATGCAAGATCTTCTTAAATTCAGTCCAGCCAAGTAGGAAATGTAAATGTGGACAGCTGTATCTTGGCAAAGAAGATAGTAGGGAGCAAGGAGGTTCAGCAGTCAAGGTGGAAGGTGATGCCATGAGGCTTACAGGCTAGTAATGTTCTAGTGAAACCCAGCCTTCCTAAAGAAACCTGCCTGACTACTTGATGTGAATAACAGACTCTGTTCAGCTCTTTCCTAACATAGAAACGGTGCTGACTGCTTCTTCAGAGTAACAGAAGTTCGTGATACTACTGAAGTAGTTGTGGTTCAGATGTAGATCTGATTTCTCCTAAGCACACTGAATTCACAACTGTTGATCCTCCAGAGGAGGCTTTGCAATTGAACACCTGGAGAATAGGTAAATTTCCCGCTGTTGTTCTCCTCTCCTCTTGTTTTGATTTGTTTTGTTTTGTTTTGTTTTGTTCCTAGTAGCATAGGCTTAAGACTCTGAAGAAACAGGCTGCTTTTTTTCATTTCCAGCACTGGCTGTTTCTCCTGAGCCCCGCCTTCTATTTTTGCAGTCATAGGATATGTGGATGTAAATTCGTGGAGAGAGGTAGAAAACTCTTTCAACTGGTGTTTTTTCGGCTATGTGGGGAGAACAAATAGAGTGGCTTTGAATATTCTGGCTCTTATTCAGAGCAGCATGTGGAGGGAGACAGATGCATTTGCTTTTTTAGTGCAATGGCTTCAGAAGCAAGAGGGGAAAAAGCACTTTCTCTGGGAGCTGAAGAAGGTGTCCTAATCACAGGAGAGGTTTCTAAATGGCATATCTTTGCGAGGGTTCCTGTAGTTCGGAGGTTTTTGTTTGTTTGTTCGACGTTGGAAGGTTTTACTCTTAATATTCATGTCCTTCAGCAGAAGTGAGAAATGTGATTTTATTTTGTGCAGTGTCGTGGACCCTCCGAAATCTCCTGGGAATGATGAATACCTCGCCCAGTACCAATGTGATGACGGTGGAGACAAGGAGAAACCAAGAAGATCAAAAGAACGTGACCTCATTTCAAAAGAAACCGTTTTGTACGGCAAAGAGTCTTGTGAGCCTGGTGAGAAATTGCGGCAAACTTCCTCTCTCAAGTGTGACACTGAATGTAGCTCTAAAAACCTTTCCTCCTCAGCTGTTACAGAGAGATGCCAAGATACAAAGGACAAGACTAAAACCACTGAGAAAGAGCATTACGAATGCAAGAGGGAACATGCTCCTAGTGAAGAGAAGGAGACTCAAAAAGCAGGTCCTTCCAGCACGAGAAGGGTAAAGTTGAATACAAAGAATACAAACTTGAGCTCCTGATTGGCTTCATGCTGAACTCTGTGCTGTTCTTGTCCTAATCTTGGTCTCTCCATAGATAATATGGTTTAAATCCAAATAGAATCGTGCGATGAGGAAGATCTCACTGCAACAAATTCAACATCTAAAATCAAAGTTGACATTTTCCGTGATTTTCTTCCTGAGCAGAAGTGTGCGGTACTCCTTTTATATTAACGTAGAGATTATTTCAAACAGTCTTGAAGTGCTTGATGACTTAACAGTCTGCAGATTTATTATCAAATCAAAAAAACCCCGACTTGGTAGACTATTTTTTTCCCAGTTTTGAATGACCACTAGGAAGAAGGTTATTCCGGCATCAAAAAAGTCATGTGGAATGTATCAAAATTTACTGAACCAGTAAGTAAAAATTATATTTTTCTATTAGTTCCATTGTTTCAACTCTTCAGACGCTTATGGATGGCATAGATAACAGAGGGGAGATCGTGGTAATCGGAGCTACCAACAGACTGGATTCTATAGATCCTGCTTTACGAAGACCAGGACGCTTTGGCAGACACTTCCTCTTCAACTTGCCAAATTAAGAGGTGAGAACTTAAATTCAATGTTAGTGCTACCATGGCAAAGTCCAACTTTATAGGAAAAAAAAATAATTGACAACTTGAACAAAAGAGTGACACGTGGAGACACTGCGTTGTTCCATGGAGGGCAAATCTGGTACTGGATATATATGGTCAGGATGATACCACCAAGTAGTTAGTTCTATAATCAAACCTTTCATTCCCAAAGTTGTACCTGTTTGCTTAATTATTTAGTCCACTTGGGCACTTTCATCATGAAGTTGTGTTTTTGGTCTCAATCCTTCACTTATGAGTGAATAGGGGACGTGTTTGCATTTGATTGTGCCCCGGATCAGTGGTAGTAGTTTGAGTCATAATTCTTTTCTTCTTTATAGTAATTGTAGCAATTGGAAGCATTGTGCCAGAAGTGCTTTCTGTGAATTTACTGACTGGAAAGCAAATGTGATGAAGTAATGAGACTGTCCCAATGAAAGCTTGCTAAGTTTTAGAGAAGTTTTTTGGACAGCAAAGAAATGTTTCTGGATAAATTTTTCATTACAGTATTTTCCTCTGGGTCCTTAGGTCTCGTAGTTTGGAAACTTGTTATTGAAGCTATAAATGCCTTTTCTTTCACTGTAGGTTCCTAGAAAAAGTTCAGTATAACAAATAAGAACTATTCAATTTCCTGGTTGACAATGCAGAGTGTATATTAAATAACTGTAAAATACTTGAAAGTTGAGCAAGTAAGAAAAGTGTATTAATAGATGAGGGGTTTTGAGGGAGGACTGTTTTTTTTGTCTGTTTGTTTGCCTTTTGGTTTGTTTGTTTCTTGTTGGTATTTTTAAGGAAAACTTGGGACAAGCTAAAATGCAATGATTTTGCTTCAGGGTTGGAAAAGAAATTTTCAAGATTCATACTTGTGACTGGACCCCTCAGCCACCGGACATGTTGCTTGATGAACTAGCTGAGAAATGCATTGGTAAGACTGAAACAGAAACGGATTCTTGCTTGTGACCAAGTTGTAAAGAACCTTAGCTTGTACCAGGCAGTACCCATGCTCTTGTGCCTTGCTGCACAACTAGTCAACGAGGCAGCTGGCACACCTTCATAGCAATCTGAGTGAGATGCTTTCATCTATTTACTCTTTGTTATCGTTCCTCTTGTTGTCTGAGAACATTAAATGGTTCTGGGGCATCTTCCTCAAGAGTATAGTTTTTGATGAGGAGTCTGCTTCAGCTGCATAAGCGCAGGATATCAGGCAGTGAGCAACATGAAACACCCCTGCAGAGCGGTAGCACTTTGAATTCCCTGTTAAGCTGTTTGGTTTTGGCCTTACAAATTCTTTAAATGTTGCATGTTGTAAACCTGGGCCTTGACCGATGTAACGTTTGATTTTTGTTTGTTAGGATACTGTGGTGCAGATATCAAATCTTTATGTACTGAAGCTGCGCTGTGCTCTCTACGCCGATGCTATCCTCAGATTTATGCAAGTAGGGAGAAGTTGCTACTAGACGTTAATTCTATTAAAATAAAAGCAAAGGACTTTTTCATGGCTATGAAGAAGGTTGTTCCAGCTTCAAACCGGATCAAGGCTTCACCCGTATAAGCACTATCACCCATTTTCAAGCCACTTTTTCAAAGATCAGTAGAGAATATTTTACAAGTTGTGCAGAAGATCTTCCCGCATGCACAGCTTGCGCTAAAGAAGGACCGACAGCAAGGTATAACCACAGCATCCACTTCTTTATAATTCTGCTAAAGCAAAAATTTGCGGTTTGTGCAATCAACTTAAACCTTTCAGACATAATGGTGGTAGAATTTTATTATTTCCATGTGCATGTCTTTTTTTTGGGCAAGTCTGGAATACAACGCATAGGTTTTATTGTGGATTCGAAACTGAAATGCCAAATGGAAGCTCTGAATGACTCAAAACACAGTAAAGGACGATGCGTTCTCTACTGAAGCATCCTGCTTCTGACGGCAGCTAAGATAATTAGCATTTGTAGAGGTTGACTTGAGGTTTGAAGTATAAGGCACCTATTTTTCTTTAAAAAATCAAAACTCAGATCTTTGGAGGGGAAGCATTTCTAGGTCAATGTTTCTAATTCCTTTCTGAAGAATGTCAGGACCAGGATACAAGTATAACTGGTCTAAGCTAAATATTGTTTTAGCTATCATCATTTTTAACCAGTCTCCTAATTTAAATGTTTGTGGATCGTACTATACACGTGAGATCAATTAGCATTGATATTTACTAGATGAATGGAATTCTGTGGCCATCACATCCTTTATCCCCGTGCTTTCATTGTGGGAACCTCCTCCAGAAAGAAATGGTCTTGTTTGTTTTTGTTTTATTTTAGCTATTTAGCAACTGCAGAAATTGTTCGTAATCTCCTTTATTCTAAGGGGGAGAAAAAAATCACCAAGAGTAGCGTACCTTATACGTACACATCAGTGGGACTTAGTACAGCTTTGTAGGGCCTTGTTCCATCTCCTTAGATCTGTGGTGGGATGAACTCTAGGAAATAGCTTTCAGTGTGTGCTCTCAAATGAAGAAAGGGTTTTGGCACTGATTTAGAAGCTGTATTAATGGAAGAGAAAGAGACAAAGGCTATTCAGGAAAGTTAACAAACCTCTTTTGCCTTTCAGACCATTTCAATCCTATTTTACAAGATGATATGTTTGACAGTGATGACGATGCATGCTTGGTTTCTGGAGATGAATTAAAAGATGGAATGCCTGACGGACCAGAGAAAAATTGCCTCTGTTTCAGCAGGTAAAGAAAGATAGATCCCTGTTACGTTTAAATTCTCAGGTCTGCTGAGTCTTTGTAAACAGTTCCAGCTGTTAAAAGTGCGAGGGGTGGTAGACGAAGGGGCAACATCAAGTTTGTGTGTTGAAGGGGTGCTTGGTATTCACAAGAAGAAAGGGTGGAGGGACTAAAGTTGTAATGAAGTTGCTCTGAATGACCAAATTGAAAAGCCCAGGCTTCTCTTCGTAAGCCAAAGTGATCCGTAGACTACCAGAACACGTTGACTTAATCCATGGCATTCTTTGAAAGACTCAAGACCACATAAATGTGCAGTCTGTCCTTTTAGCTAAAAATACCCCAGCTTTATGGGTTTGTGTTGCCACCTTTTGCCCTTCTGTTTTCCAGGATTGTTAAACCAGTAGTGAATTATGTAGCAGAAAGAAAACTGAGAAAGGGCTTGTTAAAACACCTTGAGAGAAAATTGAATGGTGTCTTTATTTGTTAAGCCACCGAGTTGTGTTAATCTTGTGATATTTTAGTATGGAAGTCATGCAAGCCCACAGTTGGAAAGTTAGATCATGTTGTCACAGCTGGATCAGTTATTTTTCTCAGTTTCTATTGCTGTGCTGTCCAGAAGATTTTCTGTGCTTTAGAGCAAGGCTAAGTCTCTAGCATCTTTGATTTAAGCCAGCAAAGGTACAGCCTGATTGTAGTGGGGAAACAAATGCTCCTCACCAATTTATTTTTAAATAAAAATAAATTTATAATAAAGTAAATAATAAATATATAATAAATAATAAATTTATAATAAAGTAAAGCAAGATTGCAGGGATATTAATTTGCAGTCTTGGTTTAGTAAAGAATAGGAAACACAAGGGAAGAAGGTGAAACAATTGGAATGACTGAATAACTTAACTGGAAATCTTACATGTATTTAATGTACCGCTGCCATTTGGATTATTTGGGGAGGGAAAAGAAAGTCTATAGGAAAATTACTTGGAACATCTGTGTGTCTATTCAGCACCTCATTTATAAACTTGTTTTCTTAACTCCTGTTCTAGGAGTGCTTTCTGTGAACCAACATCATGCCAGCCCCGTCTGCTAATAGTAAAAAAGAAGGGTACGGCCAGGTTTCTTACGTGGCACCCGCGGTGTTGCACGCTTTGGAGAAATTTCCCGTTCACACCCTGGACCTTTCTGTTCTGCTTACAAACGTTGCATCGCCAGAAGAAATCTGTGGACAGGTACCTTTTTTCTTTTTCTTCTCATCGGATTCACTGACTGTATGTAAAGGATCAATGGAGTTGCAAGTAAGGTGAGCAAAATTAATTGGTAATGGAGGTGGCCTTGTTTTAATGTGCTGGGATGTTTGCTTCTGTCTGAAAATCCCCTTTTCTTTTAGACAGCACCACAAACAATCTGGATGTTGTACATGTCGACATTTTCCATACCCAGTTTTACAGTGAGGCTGTTGCTAGCAGCTCAGGAAGCTGGGCGGTGTTGCTAATAAACATCTCTTTGTGGAAAGAAATGCTGCTCATGTCACTGGGATCCAGAAAGTAGTTCTCATTGCCTCCTAAGACTGTGTGCTCCCAGTAGATGGCTCTGTATCAGACTGCATGTCGGCTACTTTTTGTAGCCTTCTTCTAAATTATATTAGTAAGGCAACCAAGGTTTGGGGCTTCTGTTTATTTTGTTTTCGCACGGACATACACAACTTGTGCTGTTGCAGTATGTGCAATAAAAGCATTAACATTCAGAAAACACTTCATTTGCACAGTGATGTGGTTTTAACTAGAAAAAATGACCAGATTTGGTGTTTTTACTTTTAGGCAGGAAATCCATTTTCTTGTTTGGCATCACTACCTTAAAATATTTTTACCTTTAGTGGAAACATTTGAGAGCCATACAAGTAAGGACAGACATGTTACATGACTGAATACTGATGTGTCCCTTAAGAGGGACATTTCCTTTCTTTGTTATGCGATGATTGTGGCTGTGGCCATATAGTTATGGTGTCTAGCCACTGCCTGAATATATCCTTCCCATCTTCTGACTAGAGTTCTCCGAATACTGATAATCTGAAAGGGTGCACAGAGAAATTCCTTATGTGAAAGGATGCTTGCCACTCTGTTCACGCAGTTTCATTTCATGGGGCAGTCAGATGGCTATGTAGCTATGTATTAAGAGGTTCTTGTACGTGTTTTAGTTTTCTTACGCAAGCTTTCCTTTTCACTAGCTGATCCGAAATGCTCAGAAGACAGCACCAAGCACAATTTATGTCCCAGATATCCATTTATGGTGGGACAACGCTGGACCTGCCTTGAAACTTACTTTTCTAACTCTACTACGTAACATTCCAGCATTTTCGCCAGTTTTGCTGCTTGCTACGTCTGATGTACGTCACTCAGATCTCCCAGAAGAGGTATTTGTCAATACTTTTCTTACTATTTCTTCAGTGTCTTGTAATTTATATATGCTTTCAGCATCAAAATGCTGTGCTTTCTTAAATGCATGCTGTTATTACTCAGGCACCCTAACAAATCACTTAAAATTTGCTTAGAGAAAAAGAATACTGTGAAAGCATCTGCTTCAGGTTTTTTCTGAATCAAGCAAGTGACTTTCACCCCCTTCTCACACATGCAAATAATAAATTAATACAATAATTCTGGTGGCTACAAAGTGGTTCAGTCAAGAATATGAAGTGCTTGAAATGACAAGAGGATGTTCTTACTGAAGAGATTTCTTCTGACAGTCTGCCATTCCATGCTATGTTGGGTAAACTGCTAATAATGCAATTTAGTAGAGAATTGAAACGCTTTGATTAAAAAAAATAAATAAATAAATCAGTTTCTTTCTTCATATAGGCCAAAGCTTTCCAAGCTGGAAAGCTGAGTTCCAATTTCTGCTAAAGTAACTTTGGAATCGAATTCTAGTTGTAGTCCTAAATAAACTGTAGTAAAAGTACGTGCAGAACTTCATTGACTTCTGAGAGTTTACATTAAGGGAAGGTGCCCAAAACAGGACCACGCTGTTGTCATTCTGATGATTTGGTCTCAGTCATTGGGGGAAGAGAACGGGTCTTACCTAGACGTGTTTATTATCAACTGCTTTGAAAGTGCTTGAGTTCCCACAGAAGTTTTTGTACAGGCTGTAAATTCCTTCTAAAATAAGTAGTGAAATTCCTTACCTACCTTTTAATACTAGAACTTGAAAATGGAGGAAGACGTAGAGGTACTAGCTACTTCAGACACCTTTTGGGAGAGAAATAAAAACTCAGCAAAAAGCCCTCACTTGTCTGCTGAAGCCTTTCTCTTCCCTCTATAGCCATAAAGGTTCTAAGTAAAGGCTGCAGCAAGGCAAGTAAATACAAAGGAGGCGCTGTTGGATGTGGTGAAAGCCATTACTTTATCAGTGTAGCGTACAATCCCTTCACCGAGCATTAATTCTATAGGTGATTCTTAAAGGTGATATTTGAATTTGCCGTGCCAGCCTGTGAAAATGTAGCGTTTTAAGGCCAGGAAGATAACTTTTTTCAGTTTGTGTTCTTCAGGTTATTATTAATTTGAAAAGGTACTCGTCTTTTTGGAATAGAAGATGAGTTTTTTGTGGCCTTAAATCTGAAATGTCTCTCATCCTTCTGCTTTAGATCCAAAAATTATTTAATAAGGAATTTGGAGAAGTGTGCAATATTGAGTTGCCTGGTAGGGCAGAGAGAGCATCTTTTTTTGAGGACCTAATTCTAAATGAAGTGGCTAAGCCTCCTGTAAAGAAAAGAGGTGAGGAGGATATGAGAAGTACATCTAAAACTTTCCTATCGAAGTTACTAGCTCTTTGGGCTTTGCTTTGGTGGTCATTTTCTGTCAGTAATTTGTCATATGCTTGTATTTGAGTACTGTAAATTGGCTAATTTTTCCTGATGAATTGAAGTTGATTGGACATTGGAAGTCGTGCCTGTAGCACCACCAGCTGAGCCTCAGAAGCCACAAGAGTGATCCCCACAAAAGTAGGGATGTTGGAGGAGGAAGAGGAGGATACCTTGCGTGACCTTAGAATTTTCTTGAGGGACGTTACTCACAGACTTGCCACTGACAGACATTTCAGGGAATTTGCAAAGCCCGTTGACCCACAGAAGGTAAAGTAGTGCTGATCTGTGTGTGTCTGTAACTTCTCAGTGTTCGTATTTCTCAGCGTTTTGGGTGAGGTTCAACTTTGTTTTTAGGGCTGCACTGTAAGGATTTTGCAAGAAGCAGAGGCAGTGCTTTTACTTCTGCTGACTCTCAAATGTCTCTTATGGGATTATTCGCTGAAAGCCCTGGTTTCATTCTAAAAAGCCAGTCCAAATGCCAACACAGTTTGCTCGTGAAAAGGCTTTGATATGTAGGCGTGTCACAGCACTGAAAAGCACAGAGATCTTTCCTTATAATTACAAACAGTATTTACAGGACTACTTTAATGAAGTCTGAAGCCCTTTATTGGACTGTCAGTTCCTGTGGGAACAGGAATAAGAGCAGCAGTTTGTAAAAATAAGTTTTGAGATCCTGTTCTCTGTTTCATCTGGAACTCCTCAATAGGAATCAACCATAAGTGCAGTGTGTTTTCTTTTTCCTCCAATTGGCTGCTTAGATGCCTTTTTCTCCTTAATTTATGAGATAAGCCTAAACTAGAGGCGTATATTTCAAAGACAGATGTAACTTGAATATACCTGCGGATCAGCAAAGTCCTCTTCTTGTGGGCATCCACTGGCTTTTCTTCCCCTTTTCTCCTAGGTTCATGAGCTGTGAAAAATCTAGACAGATACATATGTCCTCATCTGAACTGGTCATTAGTCTCCTCTTCTGGTCTGAGGGAAGAAATGAGCACCTCAGGGCCCAGTTATCTCATTCTAAAGTAGATGCCTGCAATAGGTACTTCACAGGTGCAATTCATGCACCTTTTCCTCAATGTCGACAACGAAGAGAATGCCGGATGGCTTGCTCAGCTTTCACTGTTGTGATTTTCTGAAGCAAAGTGAAATGAATCTCCCACCCTCAGTGTTTCTTCTCTACCATGCACATGCTTCTGACCTCCCTACTTCTTGTTGTCCTCTCCTAGCCGCTCTAATGAAAAATGAAAGAGCCCTTCCATTTTTGAGAAGCAAACTGGTTAATTTCAGCGTCTTCTGATGCATCGCAAATGTTCAGGGTTTTTAGGAAGTCGTTTATTTAAAGTTTTCAGAATAATTTTAGTAGACAGTGTGCAAGGTTATGAAAACCTCTGAATGCTTGTATTTGATCTGCAGGTACCTGACTATGCCACAAGGATTAAAGAGCCGATGGATCTTTCAACAGTTCTGACTCAAATTGACTCGCGCCAGTACCTCGCTGCAGGAGACTAGCTGAAGGACATCGATCTAATCTGTAACAATGCCTTAGAGTACTACCCGGATCAAAGATCTACAGGTGAGGATGTGCTTTTTAGCCCTAGTTTAAAAAATCTGACAAACGTAAAGATGGAGAAATGCTGTGTGCGGACAATAGACTTCGGATGGATTAGATGATTTTGGACGTCCAGACTGTAAATATTTTATCATTTTGCTACTTGGGCATGGAATTGTGATATAAGTGTTCCCAAGGAACTAGTGCTTTTGTTTTAATTAACTTCGATGTTATGCTGAAAATATTCACTGAGAGAACCTTTCGGAACCAAGCTATGAAGAAAGCAATTTTTTTCTGTGATCAAAACAGTTTCATTGGTTGGTAGACAACATTCAGTTAAAGTCTGTAAAATTTCAGATCGTCACAGCGCCTATGTTTTGCAAGACACTGCATATTCAATAGTGAGGAACGAAACGGATACAGAGTTTGGATGACTTTGTGAACAAATTAAAGAATCTCGTGAGAAAAGAGGTACGTGCTTTAACGCTAAGGATTTGAAGACTTGTCTCTGCATTTGTAACTAAAAATGCACGACGAAGATCTTTGGTATCTATTCTTTCTTGCAAGGTCGCACCTCTGCAGCGTGTGCTCCATGCGACAGCTCCAAGTCACCACAGCAGAACCCTGCTACTGAAGATGAGAAACCAGATGAAGAGAGTAATGAAAATGAGGAGGTGCCAGCGGCACCTGTAGATGCCAGTACACCCATTTCTAATGGCAAGTTGCATTTTATTCAGCTGCTCTTGTCGTTCATACCTTCTCTGTTCTTGAGGCGCAACAGGTGTCTCTGATGCCTGGCTCTTTATGGCAGAGGTATTTTGTTTTCAAATGGACTTCCAAATGGGAGAGAGAAATCCAGAGGTCATTCATTCAATATAGTGATGAATTAAAGTTCAAAGAAAGTTGGTTCATTTGATGTACTCTTACTGGAACTTCATTTTGTAAACAGAACGACCCCCCACTCAAGGATATCACAGCTTCCCTCCCGTACTAAAAATGATAGTACTCACCCTTGTAGGAGCAGCAATGTGAAGAAGGTCAAGGGCAGTAAGAAGGGTTCAAAGCTTTGATATAACAAGCCTTACACTTTTTTTGACAGAGCTCCTAATAAGCATCTTTAGCAAGGTCTGGAGATGGGAGAAAAACTCAAACTAGATTTTAATTCTAGGATGTATAATGTCAAGCTTGACTGTTCCTCTGAACAGTCAATTGAATTTAATTTTTTTTAATTTAAATTAATTAGTTTAGTTTTTTTAAATTAAATTCAATTGAATTTAAAGTTTTGAATTTAAATTCCAATTGAATTTATTGAAAAAAAATCCAATTGAATTTAAAGTTTTTGTTGTTGTTTTTCACGAAACACTAAGTTTATGTGAAAGGTTTTGCTGCAATATCTTTTTGCCAAGGATATTAAGCTTAAGTTATCCACAAGAAAAAGGTGGGGAGAGGGAAGCTTTAGTTTTGAAAGCTTTTTTTTTTTTTTTTTTTTTTTTTTCTCTCCAGGTTTTTCTTGAGCACAGCAGCGTTTCAGTGTCTGCCTGCCATTAGTTGCCCCACTACCAAGTCAGGAGGGTCAATTAAACTTGCGTGAGGCAGAATTTCTTTATCTGAATCTACGTGGTTCACATAAATATATTCTTGTTTCCTTCTTTCCCTAGGATTATTCTTCTCCCAGTATTGAATGTTTCAACGGACACCGTTTAAGATCAATGATATTATAAGAGCAAGTGCCGGGTCCTGCACCTCGGACGGGGAAACCCTGGCTGCATGTACAGACTGGGCGATGAGACGCTGGAGAGCAGCCTAGAAGAGAGGGATCTGGGGGTCGTGGTAGACAGCAAGTTGAATATGAGCCAGCAGTGTGCCCTGGCAGCCAGGAGGGCCAATCGTATCCTGGGGTGCATCAAGAACGGCATCGCTAGTAGGTCAAGGGAGGTGATTGTCCCGCTCTACTCTGCGCTGGTGCGGCCTCACCTCGAGTACTGTGTGCAGTTCTGGGCACCACAGTGTAAAAAGGACATGAAACTGTTGGAAAGTGTCCAGAGGAGGGCTACGAAGATGGTGAAAGGCCTGGAGGGGAAGACGTACGAGGAACGGCTGAGGTCACTGGGCCTGTTCAGCCTGGAGAAGAGAAGGCTGAGGGGAGACCTCATCGCAGTCTACAACTTCCTCGTAAGGGGTTGTCAAGAGGCAGGAGAACTTTTCTCCATTAACACTAGTGACAGGACCCGCGGGAACGGGGTTAAGCTGAGGCAGGGGAAATTTAGGCTGGACGTCAGGAGGGGGTTCTTCACAGAGAGGGTGGTTGCACACTGGAACAGGCTCCCCAGGGAAGTGGTCACTGCACCGAGCCTGTCTGAATTTAAGAAGAGATTGGACTGTGAACTTAGGCACATGGTCTGAACTTTTGGGTAGACCTGTGCGGTGTCGAGAGTTGGACTTGATGATCCTTAAGGGTCCCTTCCAACTCAGGATATTCTATGATTCTATGATTCTATGAATGAGCAAAAGCATCCTGCGGTGTTCAGTCTCCAGCTTTGAAGAAAGTATGGCGATACTGAGGGGAAATGTCAAGAGAAGATGCTTTTCAAGGTACTGTATTTCTATATGTTCAATCTCTGTTCGATTTGTAGATTGAAAAGCAAGAGAGAAAGCATGTGCAGTGAGTTGTGGCCTGATAAACCTCCGGCTAAAATCAGCAGAGGCCTATGAGCATGCTGATGGCGTACCAGTACCTTAAAACTAGAGTCCCTCTTCTCAGTGAAAGTCTCCCGCTTTTCTAAAAAAAACTGTTTTTTTTTTTTTCCCAACCCCTTTGAGGTGTTCTTGTGGTTTAGCCCGGCCGGCAGCTAAACACCACACAGCCCTTCTGCAACCCTCTCACCTCCCTCTCTGGAACGGGGGAGAGAAATGGGAAAGTGAAGCCCACGAGTTGAGATAAAGACAGTTTATTAAGACAGGAAAATAATAATGATGATGATGATGATGATGATAGTACTGCTACTAGTAATGTGTACAAAACAAGTGATGTACAATGCAGTTGCTCACTACCCGCTGACCAGTGCCCAGCGTAACCCCTAGCAGCCCGGCTGCCCCGCCCTATCCATGGTGCAGCGTGTTGCCATAAGGCATAGAATTCTTTGGCCAGTTGGGGTCGGCCATCCTGAGTCTGTCCCCTCGCAGCTGTTGCTGTGCGCCGATTCTGATCGCCAGTAGGACAGTGAGACACCGAAAGGTCCTTGGCTTGTTGTAAGTACTGCTCTGCAGCAATTGAAACATCGGGGTGGTATCAGCACTCTTCTAAACATCCTTTCACACATTCTAAGCCAAAACATAGCAACCTACCCGCTACTAGGAGGAGAACTAACTCTGTCCTAATTGAAACCAGGACATGTATCTTTTCCACTTGGGTGCTATTGCTCATAATTTTGAGAATTCAACACGAGCAAGCTAGGAAATGTGGGTACATACAGAACCGCGTGTATATGGCACGCAACAGACTTGGGATGTGGATCCTGCGTGAGGCCTACAGGCTTCTCTTTGTATACCATGGAGCACTGGCTTGTAAACATGGTGAAATTTCCCATCCTTGATGGGTCTAATACAACAAGTCTTTTCTCCCTTCTCTGCCCTGTCCTCTTTCTTAATGTAGGCAGTTGAGAAAGCCAAAATTGGAACGAAAAAAAGAATATAACACAGGTAAGTGGCTGTAAGTCCCCGGGATACCTATTTACGCTGGTTACTGAAGAGGATGGCACTTGGTCACTCCATCGCTTTCATTTGGCCCCAAAGCCTTCTGTAGTCATCTGAATTCACTCCTCAGTGACTTTTCTGTGAAGAGAGGTAGGTGCAAATAGGAGATTTTATGAATTCCTTGGGGAGGGAGCAGTGTGAATTGCAGCTTGGTAGGCACAAAGCAAACTGTTCTAATTGTGCAAAGTAAATCGATACTTGATAAGTTCAAACTTAGTTTTATAGCTGGCAAGCACAAAAGTAAACCTTAGCTGTGATCCTAGCAGCACAGTGGTGTAGCTCTTCCCTTCCCCTTGTCCTCTTGTCTCTTTTAATGACAGTGCAAGCAACAAACCTGTGCCAAAGGGTGCTGTATGGTAAACAATGGGCAGGCTTTTTTCTAAAAAGCACGAGTTTGAGTTATCTGGTGTTTGGGTGTTTCTCTTGAAACGATTCTTCCCTCCTTGAGCTGTTAGATCCTAATGCAGGAAATGGAAGTGCTGCATGCATAAACAGAGTAATCAAACATACACCTCTTAGGAAGAGGCTTGCAATGTCCTAGTGTTTGTTTTGAGCACTGTTAGATACAGTTTGACATGAATGGAGTGAAAACACCTTAGAGAAAGGTGTTGATTGTTCTCACTTTTCCAAGACAGAAATAACTGGAGTAGATTTCCCTCCTGCATGGAACAAAAGTTGCACGTTTGTTTTTGTCTGGCTAGCTTTCAGTCTCTTTAAAAATTTCCCCACAGGTCCCAGTTTTAAGTAGACAGTTTAAACGTGCAGAGCGATAAAGAAGTGGAATGCAGTGGTTGTGACACCAACTTCTGATCTGAAATGTAAAGAAAAATCAATCCACTTCAGGGTGCCTTTTTTGTTTGTCTGTTTCCATTTTACAAGAGCAACGGTGAAATAAGGAGAATCCCATCTTCACTGTTTCAAAATACTTTGTTTCTGCGTTTCAGTCACCAGAACATTGAGGAGCAGAGCTGGTGCAAAAACTGTGAGACGAGTCCACGGAGAAAACAGGGACTTGGAGCTGCGCCGCAGCTGTAGAGTCGGACACAGTCGGTACTCGACTACTAACTCATCCATTCTATTTGACAAACTTATGACAAAGTAAGTCATCTTTTCTTGCAGACCTCTTAGAATGATCTTTCTTAGCAAGCCTTTGCACTATGGCATGATGTTGGCCTCGACTTGCTCTTTATTTTGACAGCAAAGAGTTATGGCTGCTCCTGGCATTTCCTTCATGTTTACAGGGAGACACCGTTACCTGGCTAGATAAACAGATTTTCTTGAAGGTGCTATTTCAGCATATAAGAATTGATTTAAAAATCAACAACAACAACAAAAGTGCTTCATGGCTTACTAGTTTTGTAATCTCACATTTCTGCAGGAATACTTGATTTGCTGCATTTCACCATTACACTCGTCAGCGCCGCTGATTCTGGTTTATCACTATTTGCATTGCAAATCTCCTTGTCCAAAGCTTAAACTGATGTATGCACTGCTTGAAAACAAAACCTGAAGTTGCAGAGCAGAAGACTCAAGTCATTATGTTAGCAGCTGTGTAACCATACTGCTTTCCAAGCATAAGATGTCCAGCTTATTTTGTTTCTATGAAGAGTTTAAATGGCTCCCGTTAAGCAAAGATGTCCCCACACTGATACTTACTATTAAGCAAGGATTCCACCTCCTTTGGCTGAGGTCTGCTCCCTTACTCATATTCGAACATTCATCCAAGTAGCCTGCAATTCCACACTGTCGGTGGAAAGTCCATAGAATAGAAAAGGTTCCTCCAGTCTCTTCCTCAGCCTTTTTTTTTTGAAGCATGCAATAAAGCAAAACATTCACAGGCTGCCCTTCCATGCAAAACAAGGCAAATTAGTAAGACAGGAGCCACAAAACTGATTGTCCTTTAAAGTTAAAATGAGATTTGAAATAGATCGAGTTAGCAAGTGTTGTAAGTCTGTAGCTAAGTCTGGTTTTGCCAATGCAGCACAATTCCCTATCACGTAGCCAGAGCTGCTTCTGTAGCTCCAAGAAGCAAAACTGCTTTGAACAAATACTGTGTCATCAAAGCATTCGTTGGCTCAGTAGGCACGGCTCAGGTTCAACAAGTTTGTGAAAAAATGAGTACTAACAGAAGCAGCAGGGTCCAAAGAAACACTTTATGTCCCCACTGCCAAATGAGGGGCTTTACCTTGAGTGTTATGCACACTGTCAATAGAAAAGCACTGTAACAGAATCTGCCACGGCAGTCTGCATGTTACTGAAAGACCATCGGAGTAGGACTGCAGCAAGATCGTTCCGAAGTTACAAAAAAACCATGGGGGTGGGAGTTTAGTTGCGTTAGATAACACAATCTTAGATAAAGATTTTGGTCTTAACGTAAAAGTAAGGATGTCTACTGATCTCTTCAACTCCAACAACTGAAGCCCAAGTCTGAAAAATCGCCTTTAAGAATGCAAAGAAAATATTTAACTCTTCTGTATGTTCATACTTTGCTATCAAGCAAAGGAATGAATGCTGATGCCTTAACTATGTAGGGCTGTAGCTTACAGAGAGACTACACCTTCCTGTTTTTTTCCCTTTAAAAACGTTAAGTGCACGTGAAATTATTTGGGGGTGTTTTCACATGCAAAGCCTAATGCAGTGCATGCAAGCCCTGTCATCTTCTTCCTCTAGTAGTGTCGCGTTAAGGGGTGTAGCCAATTGACCGTCATGGGTCCCGTCGGATTCAGGGTGCTGAACTATCACGGTCATGGATTCACCAACAACGCAGTACGGCCTCGCTCTAGTCGCGTTCAAGGAGAACTCTCACAGCTAGGAAGAATGCAATTAAGTGCAATTTCTTACGGCGACAGGTACACAGGTTCTTTGGATTGTCAGTGATAAATTCACTGTCTGCAAAAGCAAGCTAGCATGCATGAGATGCACAGGCACACAGCCTAGGTATTAAGACATTAAAAAGCATCAAAACTCTAGAGATTTCTAAGATTCCACAGAGACGCCTGGTATAAGCAAGCGTTCAGATCTTACCCCACGGCGTCCCAATGGAGTGGGGGTGGGGGAGTGAGAGGCTCAGCCTGTCGAGTGATGTCAGAAGGAATCCTTCCTGATAGTATCTTCCCTAACATCCCCTTTCTCTTAAAGCAATTGGTATTATTTTCTATCTTTAAGGTGGAGCTTGAGTGACTCTAGTCGTGCATATCTTGGTTGTGCTTGGTAGAAATGATCTCACTTGCGTTTAAAGGTACAGACTGTGAGAAATTCCGAGGGCGTGCTCAGTGAGGGGTGGTTGCACCTTGGAGGCGGGGTGCTTTTGGAATGGAGGTGTGCTTATGATGCCTAGTCGCTTAAGGCAATTACTCCACAAGTAGTAACTTAGTGTTGATTTAACTACAGCATATCTAAAACATAAGAAGGATGTTAGTAAGGAAGAAGCCGATGAAACCAGTCCTTAAATCTTACTACTTATTGTGCGTGAGCAGACTGGCGTGAGTTTTAGCTATACTGGCAAATATCAAACCACACCTGTGTCGTCCCAGAGCTGGGAAAAAAAAACAAAACAAAACAAAAACAAGGAAATGTTGAAGCAAATAGGGAGGCCTGTAGCTTGTGCAGTCTTCTAGCTGAGAAAATAAAGAAGGAGAGAGACAGGTAGCCTTGAGCTAGCAGAAGCAAGGAAGAGAAGGGCTAAAAGGGAAAAAACAGGAAGGAGAACACGAGCTCCAGACTGACCTATAGTAACCTTTTTCTCATTAAGGGTCATTAGCACATTAAAAATCACACCTGTCAAAATGCTAATCTATGCTAATGTGGGATTCGGTGTGTTTCCCCCCTCTCCTGTTCCCCCTCCCCCCCGGTATTCCTCTGTAATGCACAAGCTCAGTGGAGATAAGTTAGGTGAGCTGTAATAACCAATCCAAAGGAGCCAAAGAGAGAGTTTTCACAAGTTTCCTGTGTATAAATGATGACGATTCCAGTCAGAGGTGTGCTTGCTTTGCGAAAGATGGCCAAGTACCTGACTCTGCAGAGTTCTATAAGTAATTATATAATTAAAAGACCTTCGTGTGCATTCCGACTCTGGGTGCTTATTGGCGTGGTGCACTCTGCACGAACCTGCGGACAACATCTGTACTCAATGTCATGCCTACAGACAACCCTTTACTGTTGGGACCTGCATATTTTTCTGTGCATTCAACACAACCCCTTTGGCACAACTAGTTAACCACATAGCTGCCAGTCCACCACTCAGTTGCACTTGTGAAGAGGAAAAGCTATTTCCATCTACTGTAGGAGCACATCCTCTAAATGCAAGCTTCACTCAGCTGGTCATTTACTGCAGGACAAGATTTGAAAAGTGTTGTTGAGTTCTGGGTTTCCTGCTTACAGGAAAAATTAAGTGCTAGATCACCCTCTACTCCGCTTTGTCTGCTGCATTTAATGGAGATTAAACTGATTTCGTTTGCTCCTCCGTTTATGGACAATGAGCTGAAGGAACAGGTACAGCACATTAGCCTGGAATGCCTTCCCTCCCAACCAAAGTAAACTGGATCTGTAACTAACACAAGCAGAAGCAAGGCTTCCGTGTTTTCAGCTGAATAAAGTTCCAACAAAATCATCCTCTGGGATTTGAAGCTTACTTCACATGACACGCCAATGACTCTTTTCCCTCTATTGTAAAGCGGATCCCTGCTGTTAGTTGCTCTAGAAGCAAAAGAATCATCGTTTTGGTTAACAAATAGCCGCTTCTGCAAATGAGAAGTGTTGTGTTCTCTCTTCCCTTTGAATGACTCCACACTTCTCATCAGCTACTGGATTGCTGACCTAGAATCAGAGAACATCCCAAGGTGGAAAGGACTCCCAATAATCACCAAGTCCAACTGGTGGCTCCACACAGGACCACCCCAAAGTGAGACCCGATGTCTGAGAGCATTGTTCAACACTTGTTGACCTCCGTCAGGCTCGGTGCCATGAGCAGTGCCCTGGGCAGCTGTCTCAGTAGCCAGCCACCCCCTCAGCGCAGCACGTGAGGCGCACGGGGCTCGGCGGGGCGGCCCGGGAGGGGAGGACGGCGGGGCGAAGTGGCAGCTCCCTCAGAGCCGTCTCCCTGCCGCCTTGGCCGCATGTCGTGGCTTTTTTGTGTCGGGGCTTTTTCGTGTCGCGCCCTCAGGCTCTTGCCGTGGGTGAGATGCTGCTCCCCAGCGCGGACCCCTTGCACGCGGGGCTTGCCCGCGGCGGCGGTGGGAGGGAAACCCCAACCCCAAAGCCCTCCCGGCAGGGAGAGCTCGGGGTGAGGGCCGATCTGGCACCGACAGTAAACACACGCCGGAGGAAACGCTCTGGTTTTAGCCGTGAGCAGCGCGGCCAGGTTCAAAAGGCATCACGCTGGAGCTCGGAGTTTGGCGGCGTTCCGAGGCCGTTGTGGCGGTTGTGGAGACGGCCCTGGCTGAGGTGGCTGCTGCTGACGCTGCTGTCCCCTCTGTCCCTGCTGTTGCCGCTGTTGCCTCTGTTCCCGGACCTTGGAGACCCCCGGCGGCCCCCTGTGCCAGGCCCTGTGGCCCCGGGGAGCTGCCCGCCGCCTCGTCGGCCAGCCCGGCAGCAATCCTGCCAGCACAGAATAGCCCACTGCGTTTCAGGGTAAAGTGACGATTAATTTCTATTTCCTGGCCTGGGTGCTGCTTTCTTCTTTAAGGAAGCTTCAAAGTTAAAGGTTCAACTCAGTTATGTCAGGGTTCAACTCCGTTTCGTGAAGGGGCTCTTGTACGAAAGCTTAAGCTGGGATTGACTCTCTGCTAAGCGGAGGCCAAACATGGACCTACTGAGAAGCAGGTCCTAAGTGATAACATTTTCTAAAGAGACTGCTAAACACATCTGAAGAGTGCTGCTGCAGAACTCTGAATGGGGGGATAGCAACTGTCTTAACTGATCTGGAATCTTGAATTTACTTTTCAATGGACAAGAGGTGTGTCTCTCAAGGCAAACAAAGAGAGGAGTAACACCCGATACTCATGTCAACATAAATTTATGCTCAGAGCGTAGGTGTAGGAACAGCATCGGTATGTATATGGAACATCGGGAGAGGAAGCTCTATCGGTATTTACAGTTTTTCTACTACCTTGTCAGAGAGACGTCATCTCCAAATGAGAAATGGATGTATTTTGAAAAAGTGGTGGTGGATCGGATTTCTTCTTTCTAGTGTTAATATTTGCTCTTGAATCGTACTTAATAGCTGGTAACACCTCAATCAGTTGTCAAAAATAAACTTAAAAATGTGTAAGGCTTATCTCATTGGTCAGTATAAAGATCAAGGTCTTCCCTTCCCTTCCCTTCCCTTCCCTTCCCTTCCCTTCCCTTCCCTTCCCTTCCCTTCCCTTCCCTTCCCTTCCCTTCCCTTCCCTTCCCTTCCCTTCCCTTCCCTTCCCTTCCCTTCCCTTCCCTTCCCTTCCCTTCCCTTCCCTTCCCTTCCCTTCCCTTCCCTTCCCTTCCCTTCCCTTCCCTTCCCTTCCCTTCCCTTCCCTTTCTCCCCAGTATTGTTTTTCTGTTCTCCTTCTCACTGCAGTCTTGATTTTGTTTCTTGTCCCTTAAGTATGTTTTCAATGTGTTGCTGAAACATTTTCCCTTTCAATCCTAAAAAAGGAGCTGTCACTGGTGAAGATCAGAGCTTATCCCTGAGCCCAGGAGCTGTCACCTTAGTCTTCCAATCGGACAAGGACGACTTCATTTCTCATGTAAATGCATTTGTCAGGTTTGCGTATTGTTTTTTCAGGAATGGAAAGTGTGTATAGAATGGATTTAAAATCAATTTTAAATGTAAAACGTCAAGGCAAAAAAAGTTCTAATTACAACCTCTGCACACAATTTGCCAGCTGTGGGACTAGGAGTTTTCTTATTTACTGTGTTTTGTTTAACGTGTCTGAAGTTTAATGGATAGCAATCAAGGCGTGCTAGAAATCTGAAAGCACTTTATGCTTTGTTCTCTCCGTCATTTTGGTATAACAAACTAGCTTATGTTTTAAACCCTCCATGAGGTTAGTGGTTTCCCTAAAGGTAACAAGTCCCTGTGTGCTACAGTAAAACAGTAACAAAACATGAAGTATAGAAGTTCATCCTGTCATTATTCAGCTTCTGCCTATGGACACACAGCTATGCTTATTTAAAGCGGTATCACCTTGAAACCTAATCAGCATTTTAAAAAGGACTTTGTAGCAGTTATTGGCTTTTGTCCTGGAGGGCTGAGGTTTGTTTTGTTTTGTTTTACATTCAGCATTTCCGTTTCTAGCTTACATTCCCCTGTTGTTTTGCATGAGGAAAACGTGCAACTTTACAAAGTAGAACGGAAAGAGCTGCTTTTTTCAGTTTGTCGTAGGAGTTTTAAATGTGGTAGGAGTAAAACACCAGAAGTACCGCTGCCAAAGTTATATTCAAACTCGTCTTTCTTGGAGAAGCAGAAGAAGCCCAGGGAGAAATAAATTTGCAAACATGCTCTTCATGCTCTCCTTTCCCAAGATTTCTCTGAGATATAGCCCATCCTCTGTGGGTTTTGAGGTATATGGTTCCCAGGAGTGAAAAGGAGGGCCAAACATCTCTCCTCTTGGATCTCAACATGCCAGGGCTTTAGTGTACTGCCACTTACGGCTCCGCTTTTTCACCTGGAAAAAGCGACCGCATGATGTAGACTGAGGAGCCCTCACAGATTAACTTGCTATCACCAAGTGACGCCCATGAAAGGTGTATTTAAAAGCTAGGCTCATTATAGAATCACAACAAACCCCTCATGACTGGTGCAGTAGACAGTGAGGTAGAGGGCGAGCCCTGGAAAGACAGAAGAAAAGTAGCAGTGAGTTCTGGGTACCTTTGTGCAGACGAAACAGAAAAACGCAGGCAGTGAAGTAATAGTGTTCCGTTACTCATGCCAGCAATAGATAATTGCAACAATTATCTATTAGATCATAGGTACTAATTAACAGATAATTGCGCAACTCCGGAAATCAATAAATAACTGATTCCCCTCAGAGAATGTCTTCTACATTTTTATATTAAAAAGACTCCAGAGTTGTAATGGATTAAAATCCTACGGAAGGGAAAGAAATGGCATCAGCCACTAGTTCTGCAGAAGCTAGAAGTAATACTGATAGAGTTTAGATGGAAATTTTCACTTTGTGTGTTTAGTTTGGGGATTCTTTTTAAATCATTCATACCAGCGATTTAGTTCTTAAGGCTGTTTCTTTGAGATTAAGTGACAGGACTTCTGCTACTCTTTTCTTCTTGGAATGCTTCTTGATATTCTTACGTCAACCAGAACTTCTGTCTCTGTCGCAGATGTGAACAATGACCGTAGCTAAGAAGCCCAAATCTTCAAAGCCTAAAAAGCCCTCTTCAAGGCGGTCTGGCAAATCCAAGAAACCAAGTCCTAAAATACTGATGTCACGCACCGCCAACTGGGGCCGGATAGTGCCTGCAGAAGATTCAAGCCAAGTCTCTGTGGCCCAAGGACGTGGAGGTGCTATTTACTGTAGATCATCTGAAAAATCTAAGGCTTTTGCCCCAAGAGATCTAAGTAAGTGTGCGTTTTATCCTGCCTCCATTTTCTTCAAAGCAAAAGTAGAAAATGCAGTTCTTACTTGTTGCACTGATAGAGAAGGGGACTACTGTGAACAAAGACTTCAAAAGCGAATCCCCTAAGGCAACTGAAGTGACTGATGTTACAGAAATTAATTTTGATATATTTACAGTCAACAGAGAAATGTGGGGAGCTTTTTGTAATGCACTGATTCCTCCATGTCTTTTCTGTTTTGCAAAGAAAAGTGATGGTTGCTATTCACAGCTTCCATTCTTCACAGGTTTTTTGAATGATAACATTGCTCAGGAAAAAACCTGGTATCTGTAGGGGTACCGTCATTCCTAGTTCCTAGTTTTTACGTTTTTACCGTATAATTTCAAGTCTAAGTTTGTGGTTTAAGTTATAATAAGGAAAAAAACAGTAGTTGAGTTAATCAGGTTAAAGATTATAGATGGAGAGGAACTTGGCATTAGGTGCTACAAACAGAATGGCAGTTAGCCTTGCCTTAGAAAAATTAAAATGGTTGACTAAAGTTGTTTGTTTTTTTTTCCCCAAAACATTGTGTTGACCAGCCAATTTGAATTTGGTGGTATTAAAGCTGTCTGCAATAAGTTTTTCTGGTTTGGATTGTAGCTAGCTCCTCTAGGTGCTCCTGCAGAATAGTATTTTTTTAAATACCTTTCTTAGAAACAAACAAACAAAATCTCTTTTTAAATTTAACTTTCTTGCAGTCGTTAATGATGGAATTGCTCCGCCACAGAGCATTCTTTTTCCACCTGAGAAGATTTGTATGGATTGGCGAGAAACACAAAGTGTTGGAGTTGGCCTATACAATCTTGGCAACACATGTTTTCTTAATGCTACCCTACAGTGTTTGACCTACACACCCCCACTTGCCAATTACATGCTTTCTCTTGAGCACAGCCATTCATGTGAGTACTTTCTAACAGTATTTTGAATCTGTTGGATAGCTCTGAAGGTGAAAGAACAGCAGTGATTCTGTGAGATAAGCTTATTTGCCTGATTTTACCTGTAGAAGCTGGCTTTGAGCACCGTATTAGCAGTGGGCTCCGAATAGCATATGGAGTGCAATTAATGCACCATGTTTTATTTAGTTAGTTAGTTATTTGTTTGTTTGTTTATTAAAGGATCATTTATTGCTTCATGGGAATAATGAAGTGCATTGGACAGTAATGCATTTAGTAGTAATTTTGGAGAGTAATACATTTTGCAGCCTGTGGAGTTCACATTCCTGTCAGCCTTTACAACTGCGACTTTGCAGTAGTCTTTTAGATTTCTCATCACAAAATGCATTTGAATACAGGCTTAGTGGATATTTTTCTTCTGTAAAGTTGTGTGAAATGAAATGTTACAAGACTGTTGGGACATTGGCATCTTGGGAGAATAGAATGTAGCAAGGAGAGTGGATATTGTATCTATAGTTTAAATTGTACTTAGATGTTTGTAGTTATGGATATTCCGCTGGACTGGGATGCTTTGTTCTTTCACTCTTCAGGTCGTGAACAAGATTTTTGCATGATGTGCACGATGGAGACTCACATTAACCAGGCCCTGCATTGCACTGTTGATGCCATCGAGCCTACGCATGTTATCAGTAATCTCAGTCGTAAGTGGCTTCAGATGTGTTTCTTTTCGATAGCTTGTAATCTTCAAATAATTATTTGATGTGTATAAGTGGTTTTAACACTCAAATGAAGAGAGATTCTAGAAATACAAGAATGATTTCATTTTTAAATGGGGTCAATACTATCATCTTCTTATTTAGGAATAGGACAACATTTCCGTTTTGGCAGTCAAGAAGACGCACATGAGTTCTTGCGCTATACTGTTGATGCTATGCAGGAAGCGTGCTTGAACGGAAGCACCGATTAAGCATAAACAAGTTCACTTTCATACATTCTCTAGCACCTTCTAGTCCTTTATTTACTCTCAGAAATGATCTCTAGCACTTTTTAGTGCCTTATTTACTATCAGCAACGAAAGTCTACATCATCCTTGGTTTTCATCAAACTCTTTGAAGAGTTAACTCTGTGCCTTAAATCTTCTGAGGTCTGATTATAATTTATTTCCAGATTGGACAGATCTTCTCAAGCTACCACCATCATTCATCAAATATTTGGAGGATTTCTAAGATCGAGAGGTACTTGAAAAAATATTCCTGTCCTTAGAACTGATCTGTGTCTTTTGTCGGTAGTAAAGCAGTCTGTAGTTTGTCTAAAGTAGTATCTGTCAACAACTTGAATTTGGACAGTTAGTCTCCTTCACATAATGTTAAGCATTTATATTTTGCTTCCAGTGAAGTGCTTGAATTGCAAAGCAGTTTCGGATACGTATGAGGCATTTCTTGATATCACTTTGGATATAAAGGTAAGGTGTTTTCTAAATATAATTCATGATGTTTAAGTACATGCATAACTTTCTAAATTAAACTTGTTTAACTTAAAAAACCAAACCACATATAATGTTAAAACATAAGAGCTTGGTGGTGCTAAGGAAGTGGATTGGACTTTGTCCTTCTGTGGAACCCATGTAAATAGTCTCCACATTTGCATTGGGTTTAAGGGGAAGGAATTCTCTTTCTGCAAAAATGATAATGCTGTCATACTTCTTTGTTGTTCTACCTCAATATACATCTAATTGTTAGACTGATGAATTTGTCCCCAGTATTGATGACAAAGCACACTATAGATGCTGTCTAGGCTACTGGAAAAGTATTTGTTCCAAAGTCAAATGCCTTCCAGGTGAGGTCAATGCTGAGCATGCTCTTTCTGCCTCCTTCTTCACAGTGCTCCTAGTAGATCGCTTGAGTATGTTAGTAAGATTCTCTTATAAACTACTAGTGTGTCTCTGGAATTTTGAATTACGGTGACTTTACGCTCTTCTTTCTCGCTGCTCTAGGCGGTTTCGTCTGTTACCAGAGCTCTGGAACTCTTTGTGAAACCTGAAGAGCTGGATGGAGAGAATTGCTATAAATGTAGCGAGTAAGATTTTGACGGATTAGGTCTTAATCCTAGATGTCAGTTTTCTATGTTGCATGACTCTGTTGGACTACCTCTAAACTTTGGATCTACTTACAAGTTTTGTGGAAGTTTATAAAAGACTTGGATTTTTGTTTCTTTGGAGGGGGGAAGTCTTGTTCATAGGCATTCCCTATGGGTTTGCAATTCTCTGGCTTGTATTTTGCCATCAGAATTCAAAAAGAGGTGCTTTTGTTCTTTCTATTTATTAGCTCTCGACAGTACTTTTCTTGATGTAAACTGCCCAGTTTCCGTTGTTCTCTGGGCTAGTGGCTAATTTTCACTGCTTACGCCGTAGGTCCTACCTTGGAGCGGGCAATGTGTCAAACTGAACTATTTTGTTTCAAAGGATGGCAGATGGTTTCAGTGTCTTTCCAGACAAGCTCAGTACATGAAGACTTCCTACTGTTAAATGTCTCCCTCCTGTAGAATGACCATGTGCTTCTGTTGTATTTTTGATGTTGATAGTCGACCTATGTTGGAGATTATTTGCAATTTCTAGTCCTGGGGACCAAGGCTCTCTCGTTCCGCTTTCAGTATTTGTATTTCCCTTGAAAGCTGAAAGAATGTATCCAGGATTGGAGTTCAAATAGCCACTTTTGTAGACCAAGAAATGGTACCTTGCCATCCAACCTGGTAATACCCTTTCGTGAGAGATTCCTGTTCCCGCTATGCTCTGAGTTGTTGGGAAAATTGACCTTCTTCTCTGTATTAACAAACCTGACACACAGTGCATGGGTTTATGAAAAGAAAAAAGACCAACCTATTATGCAAGTAAATATCATTCAAATAGCATAGGCATGCGTGAGACATTAAAAGGAGTTTGTTTTGGGGGCGAAAAAAGAAGATGCCTTCAAACACTTCTCTCTGCTTGTTTTTAAGGTGTAAAAAGATGGTTCCTGCGTCCAAGAGATTTACCATACACCGTTCTTCCCAGGTTCTCACAATATCACTGAAAAGATTTGCAGATTTCACAGGTGGAAAGATCAACAAGGTATATTTACCACTGTAATGCAACTATATCATTGTGTAATGGGACATCCCCCAAAGCTGAAAGTTGTTAATATTTTCAGACAATAATTGTAGACTAACGACTATGGCTTATTCTTTCTCTTAATATCAATAAAGTTCCCGCTTGACAAGAAGCATATGCTTTCCTCTGAGAAGGCTGATTCATCAGGAAACAGTTCTCTGCAACTTCTAGTCTTAACCATTGTTTATGGGAAGACTTATTTGTAGTGCATCAAGAAATATATTCTAGAAATATATTCTAGAAATCAATTCTAGTCTGTGTTTTTTGGAAGTGTTTTTCTCTGGCTAGTCCACGAAGTACTCTGGGATAATTTTTCTATCTTCTTGGTGTCTCTTTAGGAGGTGAAATATCCGGAGTATTTGGACCTGAGAGCCTACATGTCGCAGTCAATGGGAGAACCACTGCTCTATGCCTTATATGCGGTGCTGGTACATCACGGTGTCAACTGTCACTCAGGACACTATATATGCTATGTAAAGGTAGAAGTCAACAGCATTTCTAACAGGGTAAAGGTTGTGCTGGCAAACCAATTAAAGCATGACTAGCAGCTACTGTTTCTAGGGAAAAAGATTTCATTATATTTTTATTTGACATGTGTGTATTTTGTTCCTATCCGTGATTTCATTTGGAAAACGTGCAATTCACCTAAAGAAATCGTTGTCTTTATTTGCAGGCTGGTAATGGACTTTGGTATCAGATGAATGATGCTAAAGTAGTGCGTACTGACATTAAAAGAGTTCTTGGTCAGCAAGCTTACATACTTTTTTATATCAGGTAATAACAAATCTTAAAATGTGTTCAGAAGAGATTTACTTTCCCGTTATTGATATTTTTCTGTTTTGCAAGTGTTTTTCTTGCTATCCGGGGAGAAGATTATTATTTGTCTAATTCAGTTCTGTCTAACCTGAAATTCTCTGTGTCGTTTATTATCTTTTGTTGCTTGGCCTTAAACTGCAGCACTTGTGTAAATTGCTATCTATGTGTTATCTGTAGCTGGCTAATTTAGAGAAGGAGAGAAATGAAGGTCATCTGTGGTGTAAGAATGAATTATTGCTCTGCAAGTGATAGTCTTAGTAGGAAGACTGTTCTCTACTTTTCAGTTTGTAGTCTTGGCGAAGCCTTCTGTAGAGAAGGCTTCCATATCGTATGACCTGTTCCTCTAAAATGATAGGATGGGATTTAATCCAAGAGTAGGCTGAAAGAAAAACTAAACTACGATCACTGCTCTTTTCTGAAGGCGCTATGATTTGATACTTGGAGAACGTGCGTTTTACTTGCCAGCACCATCTTATCCCTGTTCATTCCCTCCTGGTCAGCAGGGGACTAATAGTAAGCAGGCTGGATTTATGGGACCACGACTTCTTCCTCATATGATTAAGGTAATTCAGGGAAGTGGGAGGGCAGATAACGGCACCAAACTGCTAGTGGGTTTGGGGTTTGGTGTGGGGTTTTTGGTTTGGTTTTCGGCATCTTAGTTTTGTTTTCCTTCCCACGCTGCAGCTTTCTTCACAGCCCTCATGCTACAGCCAGAGTCACTCAAACAGTGGTTACTGCTAAATTGTGCAGCCATGCGACTCCATTACTTTATAGCTCCAAGACAGCTTTCTAAAGCACAGAGAGCTACGCTCTTTGACAATTTAAGCAGAGTGTACTAATCCTCAAATCATTTAAAAGAGGACTTGTTTTTCCTATCCTCGTCACTTTAGCTAAGACAGGGAAAACTAATTGTCTTATTCCTGAGCACCAGAACAATTATTTCAGGCTTTTCAGGGTATGTTTAAAGGGGAAAATAAATATATTTGGGAATAGCAGCAGGTAATGTTAAGTTGCTTGGCTGGTTTTCAAAGATGATGTTAATTTGATACCAATCTGCAGTAAACCAAAAGCAGGAATTGAATACGCTTATTGGACTTGCATTTATCCTTAAAGGGCAGTGTGTTTTTCTTTTTAGGTGTTAAGACCATTTGTAGAAACACTCAGTAGGAGAGTTTTGTGTTTCAAAATGTTACATGCAGTGTTTGCGTTAATCCATCTTGCAATTTCTTCTTTTTAAATACAGAATTCAAGCCGTTTAAATGGAAATGGATCCATAAAAGAGGACGCAAAGACCACTGGTGTCACCCTAAAAAGGCCATCTTCAGCACCACCAATGGCCTGTGTTCAAAACCAGGCAATTACCAGGCCTTCAATGACTGATACGTCAAGAAAACAGAAGATCACCATCAGTATTCACAATAAATTGCCTGCTCGTCAGACTGTGTCACAGCCTGACTGTCTTAGCAGTGCTGTGGAGGATGAAGATCTCTACCAGGCTGTTCCTTCATCCACAATTACAAATTCGGTAATGCAAATGAAGCAAATGCAAACAAACAAAAAAGTTTCTGATGAAATTTTTGTGGAGCCAACAGTGAATGAAAATCCTAAACTCAGCTCTGATAACACAGTCCCTTATGGTGCAGAATCTTCAGGAAAATCTGAGGAGGAGTCAAAGGGCTTATTTCAAAGGAATTGCAATGCAATGTCCTCTAATGGAATTTCGGTTGGAAAGGTAGTCCGTACATTGCAGCATTCCAACTCTTCCTGTCAGAATGCTGACAAAGGAAGATCCCAGCATGAGCTGCCAAAAACAGATTCACTAAATGGTGCTATTAGGTTAGTTAATGAATCTAAAGAAAACGGACTGAAACTTGATGATTCCACTTGCCGAGTTGAACCTGTTAAGCCTTCTGAGATGTTCTTTTCTAAAACAAATGGATTGCTTGAAACATAGATTTGCTCCATCGAGAATTTCTCACCTACGATGTATCCGGAAGTGTTTATTGTGTTCCTAATTCAAGTGAAATACTGAGAAAACACAGCACAAATGTGATCGTAAGACTTTGTGGTATTATCTCCTTAGAATTTGCAGACCTGAGCTTACATTAGAACTTGTCAACTTAAGCTCAGCTGAGATAAAAATTCCTAATTTCATAAAGTAGATTTTGGGGGGTGAGTTGGGGTTATCTTTGAAGTGTAGATAACGCATACAACTCACAGCGGTCTTGCTTACCATTTAATGGAGACATTCTGACAAGACTAGTCCTCAGTACTACTACAAATAGTATTTTTTTGTCTGCTGACTTGTGCGTTTTAATTGCAGATGCCTGGAGCTATGCCTTCAGTCAATCGAGAAGTCATCACGGAGTCCCTCACAGCCAGCCAGCTGAACAGCTTGTCAGAGGAAATGAGGTAAAATGAGCACAGTCTTATTAAGAAAAGACTTTATGGAAGTTCGTTACAGTTTTATCTGTCTACTAATAGTACTTAATGGAAGGATTTAAATTAGTACAATTCCATACTGTGTGTCCAGTGTCACGAACAGAACTAATGATCAGCACTGAGCATATCACTCTGATGCAGGTTGGTGCCTCAAGGAGAACTTGTGTTCCTTTATAGAATGTTTTTCCGTTTTTCTCCACTGTCTGGAGAAACATTGGCTGTTCCCCGCTCGCCCCTATGCCTTTTTTCTCAGAGCAGCAGGAGACAGATGCGTTTGCTTTTTTAGTGCAATGGCTTCAGAAGCAAGAGGGGAAAAAACACTTTCTCTGGGAGCTGAAGAAGGTGTCCTAATCACAGGAGAGGTTTCTAAATGGCATATCTTTGCGAGCATTCCTGTAGTCCGGAGGTTTTTGTTTGTTTGTTTGCCTTTGGAAGGTTTTACTCTTAATATTCACGTCCTTCAGCAGAAGTGAGAAATGGGTTTTTATTTTATGCAGTGTTGCGGAACCTCTGAAATCTCCTGGGAATGATGAATACCTCGCCCAGTACCAATGTGATGACGGTGGAGACAAGAAGAAACCAAGAAGATCAAAAGAACGTGACCTCATTTCAAAAGAAACCATTTTGTACGGCAAAGAGTCTTGTGAGCCTGGTGAGAAATTGCGGCAAACTTCCTCTCTCAAGTGTGACACTGAATGTAGCTCTAAAAACCTTTCCTCCTTAGCTATTGCAGATAGACGCCAAGATACAAAGGACAAGACTAAAACCACTGAGAAAGAGCATTACCGAAGAAAGAGGGAACATGCTCCTAGTGAAGAGAAGGAGAGTCAAAAAGCAGGTCCTTCCAGCAAGAGGAGGTGTTCTCAGAGCGTGGAATTTGTTGAGCAAAAGAGTCACAAGCAGGAGTACTGGGAGGGAAGCAGGTACAGATCTTTCCCTCGTGAAAGAAACAGCCCTGAGAATGGCAGAAGAGCAGTCAAATATTCAAAGTACAGATCTGGCAGTGGAGGAAGATCAGAACAAGGTAGCAATAGATACTACCGATCCAAAGGGGAAAGAAGTTGGAGCAGAGAAAGATACTATCGAGACGAAGCACGGAGATGGGAAAGATGTAGCTATTACAATGATTACTATTCACCTCATGCGACAGGAGACAGTAGAGAGAGAAAGTTCTCTCACGGCGATGCAGCCTTTGACAGATCGACTGCAACTTACTACAGCAGGTCACATAAGCATTATCGTTACAAAAGCGGATGGCCTCACGGTTCCCTCTTGAGAGAGGAAGATGTACGTCGCTTTAGCACACCCCGAGCAGACTTGCATTGTTGCTCGGTACCTCAGCAACATTCCGGAAGACATTCTCGTGAAAGACATGCGCTTCCACCTGTGTCAGCTCATTTGGAGAACTGTCGCCAGAAAAATGAAACAAAAGGAAACAGAAAAAGAAAATATACCCGTGCAGAAGGTAGTGAAAGTGAAATAGAAAGGAAAGACAGAAAGATAGAAAAGGAGCTTTTAGGTGGTGAAAAAAATGCAAAAATATCACAAGTTCTGGAAGAAAAAGAAGTCTAAGGATAAACATGGAGAGAAGGATTCCAAGTAAGCAAGGATTCCAGCATACTCCGCATTTTTTATCCTAATTCTTTTCTGGGTGCTTCTCATGTCTTCCTTTTTTTTTTTTTTTTTTTTTTTTTTTTTTTTTTCCTGGTAGTTTCTAAGTTATTTAGATAGCATCAGCTGGCTGGGGATCATGTTGTTAGGTTGATCAGTGAAGATAGGAAAGCTCTTGCTGAATTGTGTCAGAGCACTAGCTTTGGACCACATAGTTCGAATCACATCCGTACACCATTCCAGATTAGGTTAAAAGATTTTTTCTGCTTGCACGTATTCCAGAGCTAGCCATTGTTAATGATCTGTGTACAAACCAGGACCTATGGTCCTTCAATCTGATGGCTTAAGTTTGCTGCATCTAAAGTAAGTTGCATGTGCACAAAGCACCACAAAATAGCTGGCATGCTGCAAATCATCACCTGTGGTAAAATAAATCAAGTTTCATATAGGCAACAAGTGCCACATCTTTTTTTCCCTTTTTAACTTGCATGTTTCTTTCAGACTTCATGATCTGTGTTTCTGTGCGCTTCACTTTGACAATGCCAATCGCAAGCATAAGAAAAAGAAGAAAAAGGAGAAGAAAAAGAAGAAAAAGGAGAAACACCAGGAAAGCGAAAGGCTCCTTGGAACACTTAGATCCTCGTTTCCAGAAGATAACGCGGGAGAAGAAGGAAGAATCCCATCCTCCAGATGGCTCTTCATGTCAGTAATGCAGAAGTGAGAGCAGTAAACAACCTTACAAGGAAGGGAAGACTTCCAGTGCAGGCGAAAGCAAGAAATACAGCTCCATCACATCCAACGACTATACTAAAGGTAAGCGGCCGCAGCGTGTTTGAGGAATTCCTTTTATATTAATCTCGAGATTATTTCAAACAGTCTTGAAGTGCTTGATGACTTAACAGTCTGCAGATTTATTATCAAATCAAAAAAAACCCCGACTTGGTAGACTATTTTTTTCCCAGTTTTGAATGACCACTAGGAAAGAAGGCCTGAAATAAAGAGGTTAAAGGCAAATGGTTTTCATCTGGTTTGATGATGAAGTGGCAAACAAGAGGAAGAGTTGCAAGCTCCCTTCTTAAATTCAGTCCAGCCAAGTAGGAAAAGTAAATGTGGACAGCTGTATCTTGGCAAAGAAGATAGTAGGGAGCAAGGAGGTTTAGCAGTCAAGATGGAAGGTGATGCCATGAGGCTTAGAGGCTAGTAATGTTCTAATGAATCGCAGCCTTCCTAAAAAAAACCTGCCTGAATAATTCATGTGAATAACATACTACCTTCAGCTATTTCAGCTTCTTGCTGTACAGCTGAATGCCTTTTACGTAATGTTTGGAGAAGTAAAATCTTGGAAGAGGTTTTCATATCTTTTGCCCAGTTTGGATGATGAAGTAAATTGCCAGAGTCAGTAGATTCTGGCACTGACAAGTTTCTTCAAGCTTAAGAGCGAGTGCAATTGTTTCCAAGCATTTTTCTTTTCTGAGACAGGGAGCACCAGAAGTTGTCATCTTAAAATACGACATGGAGGGGAGGCTGGTTGTTCACACATTCTTGCCAACATTCATGCAATCTGTCCCATTATCAAGAACAAAATTAGGGACTGAACGGAGGTCTTTCAATTTCCAGTGTTGCAAAAATGGACTTTTTACGATACTAATGTCAAAAGAATCCTGATTGTACTGGACTGGAAGTATCTCTTCTAGCTGAAAAATCAGGAAGAGCACAGAAGAAAATGCCTCTGCTCTACTGCTCTTCGGGCTTCAGTGAATTCTCTGGCCAGCAGATGGCGAACTCGTTCTTTCTAAACCAGTCCAAAGTAGAGGAAGAAAGTAAACGTCTTGCATGCATTACACAAGCGCGGGGCATGGGGATCCCTGGGCTATATACGTGAAAGAGATGTTCGTTGATAAATACAGCAGTACCCACCCCACTTGGATACACTGCTTGCAAGGTAAGCAGGATAGGAGGGCTGTGCAAAGCAATTCTGTTAAATTGAGGAATTCAAGTATTTCGTCAAGCCTAAAGATACTAATTAGTTTCCTTTTGGGGAAGGTCAGTCTTTCAAAGCAAAGAAAAAATGTCTCTTAAGCAGGATTTTCTGAATGGTGGAATCTAATCTGAAAAACGACCACTTCCACATGTTAATTATTTGCTAGTTTATTATTTTTAATTTTCTACTGTATTGAAGCTCTCAAAGAAGCTAGGGACAGACTAGGAGCAACGGAGGACTTGTTAGAGTGCCTTTTCAACCGGAATCACGTTCCTTTGAATAAATGAACAAGGATAGCTAGTGACAATTTGTGATTTAAGGAAATTGCAGATACGTGAGAGAAAGAGCAGCATTAAAGCAGTTAAATTCCTGCATTCCTAAGTGCTCTCTCTAGCAAGTTTCTGAACGCTTCTGTTCTGTGGCTAGGATTTGGTCAGCTTTGATCACTAGTAAAACAAGGATGCCGTCCAGTCAAACCTTCAAATGACTGTAACTTACCTAAGGGCAACCATTTGCTATCAAAGCAGGTAGCTTTGTCCTACTATTCTGTACAACTCACCAATTTTAGCATAGAATTCAAATGTAGTCCGTTTAATGGGAGGACTTTGGAAGCCGCCTTCTCCAGTCAGTTCAGCCCTGTAGTCAGAGAGCAGATCAATCCGTGTACAGGGTTGTGACTTCTCTCTTTGGAAAGAAAACCAGTGAGCCAGACAGTTCCATGTAGACTATCACAGCAGGGAATGACATTTCTTCCCTTTGTCTTTCAGATGCAGAGCTTACTGCTGGAAGCCTTCAATACTCAGACTAAACCTACCATCAAATCCGACAACCTTTTTACCATCGAAACGCAACAACTTCTTACCGTCAAACCCAACAACGTCTTACGACTTCTTACCATCAAAAACCCAACAACTTCTTACAATTTCTTACCGTCAATCCCAACGTCTTCTTACCGTCAAAACCGACTGCCTTTTACAGTCAAAACTGACTGCCTTTTACCTTCACAACCGACGATGCAACCTCATCGTGTTATAAATGAAGTCTCAACTCCCTCTGAATTTAGTAACATAAAAGAATATTTATAAAAGGCAAGTAAACAGCGCTGGGTGCGTGGGGAGTCTATGCTCTACCACCATGCGCACCCAACTGTCAAACTTTCCAAATATATAGAGGACATTGCTGTTACATATTTACAAGAAACCCAAGTACGCCTATACATATGGATATCCTATCCCCGCTTCATATTAGAATTCTCTTTGTGGCGGTCCTTGTGGGTGAAAGGCTCACGGTTTCCCCATCACCATTAGCAACCTTTTGTTCCAGACTGCAGGAGCGGCTTCGACTGTCTCCCTCTTCTTCTGCACATGCTCTGCCCACCACAAAGTTCCCAAAAGCAACAAAATGGGATTGCTTTTCCCGCGTTTCATTAACCCTTGAAACCACACTAATAATATTATTATCATATAACATAAAACAATAAATGTTAACAGTTCTAACCAGCAACCCCCCCAGCAACTTCCGTGCCTTGTGCCTTAACAGAGGGGAAAACAAGCAACCCCAGACAGCAGGGCGTTGCCTCAATCCCCCTTCTTTATTTCCTCTAACCTCTTTACATTCCTGATGACCTCACCGTTAAGAGTCTGATGTTATCATCAACCAGGAGGCTTTCCGACCCCCATTGCCACATTCCCAAATCTCTCCCTTCTTTATTAGTATCAGCCATTTTTCTGACACAAATTACCACTCCATATATAACAATCCCTCCTCTTCTTTTGAATGTCATTAATTCGTGTCCTGGCTTTGAATTTGGCCAAGGCCAATTGAACCATAAAAGAATGCTTTCACAATATTCTCTGTAAGATTTATAAACAAGTTTTTAGCAATGGTTGGAATCCCATAGTTAGCTCGTGTTTCAATTTCATGATTCCGCAGGGTGTATAATAATTGTACTTTTCCCAATTAACCCTCCTTCATTATTAGCTCTTACCTCTATCCGCCATTGATAGGGGACCTCTTTCGGCTTGTAACTGGTTATCTTATTGCTTTCATTACATCGAGCATACTCTGGTTTCCATAGCATAGGTTTAACAGGCATAGTAGTGTTTGTTCCTGAATTCTTCCCCTCCGGGTGTTAACAATACATTCACTACAATTCTGAGACCAATAGCATGTAATTAGGAGAGGTCCGGTAAAGGCCATGTTACCCGGTGGTTATTACCCTAAGGGGTTGCAGCCCTTGGTAAACCTTCTTGAGCCACAGTACTGGTCCCTTCTCCGGTCTTGCCCTCTCCCTGATGCTTCTTAGGAAATGGTCCAGACTTACACACGCAATGGTTCTTCTATTTGCGTTCAACTTTTCCACAAGTTAGTGGGGGCTCGATTCAAAGCAGATAACCAATCATCTAGGTAAATTTTCCCACCTATTATTTTAAATTTTTCAGGTAATTCAAGATGTTGTGGGTATCTCTACTGGAGGTGGCACTCCCCCTATGGGATTTTGGGGTCCCCCAATCCTTCTATTAGGGCCTTTATGTGAGTTTCCAATGATGGCTAATATTCTAATCAGTACAAGATTTAATATACATACAATTAGCATCCAAAGGGTAGCTATGCCCTGATATGCTTCAAGTTCTTTTAAGCTTAACTTTCGGATCTCCAGAAGTAGACTCAACCTTCCAGGTTCCTGTTACGGGTCCCTTTAGTCGTGATGCATGTGTCCACCCCTTTTCCACCGTTCTTCTAGCCGTCTCTTTCGTAGTTCAGTAAAGTCCACCTGTATTCTCTCAAATGGTCAATATGCAATTCGTCTTCCTCCAGCAGGTGCTTGCCTAATCACCTTCTTATTCACCTTTTGACATGTTAAGCATCCTTGGACGGTTTGTTTGGCTATCTCATATATTCCTACAGACCCATAAAATTTTAGAAATTGATCACTCAATGCTTTTGTTCCCCAGTGGGTTTGTAGGTGTAGCTGTAAAAGTAGACACCTAGTTTGTTCCTTTGGCAGTATTTCTCTTCCATCAGGCAGAATCCATTTTCCTTCTTTCAGTTCTGCTCCTATGGTCTTTATAATTTTTATTTCTGCTTCTGTATACTTTTTCTCTTGTGTCCCTTTTCCGTTATCCGTTTCTTGTAGGGTGAGGACTACATCATGCTTCCTAAGAGCTGCTTCCCTAGCTTCTCTATCCACTAGGTTATTCCCTCTTATGTGGAAGGCAGTTCCCTTTTGATGTCCTCTGACATGTACCACAGCAATCTCCCTAGGTCCTCTCAGTGCCTGCAATATTTGAGTAACTAAAGTTTGGTGAATCAGCCCTTTTCCCTGTGTGCCTATGAGTCCCCTTTCTTCCCAAATTTTCCCAAATGGGTGGACTATTCCATAAGCATATTTAGAGTCTGTATAAATAGTGCCACTTTTTCCTTTCAATAGTTCTAGGGCTCGTAATAATGCATAAAGTTCACGTGCTTGAGCGGACCAGGCAGCGCTGAGTGGTCCTGACTCTATTAGGACCATATCCCCATTTACGATGGCATACCCTGATCTTCTTTTTCCATCTACTACTTTGGATGATCCATCAATAAATAATTTTTCCCCTGTTTCTAATTCTGTCTCCTCGAGATCGGGTCGGATTTTGGTTTGCAATTCAATCACTTCCACGCAGTTATGTTGTAGTTCTGTTAGGGGTTCCCCATATCGAAATTGTGCAGGGCTCTGTGCAGCAGCTATTTTTCATTCTAAATCAGGGGAGTAGATCAGGATGGCCTCATCCTTCAGCATCCTACTATCAGTTAACCATTTTTCAGCCTTCTGCTGGAGTACTCCCCTAACATTATGTGGAGTATATATCTTCAGAGGTGCCCTACAAGTGACTTTTCTAGCTTCCTCAATCAGTAAGGCAGTAGCCACAATAGCCTGGAAGCACACTGGCCACCCCCTCCTCACAGGGTCTAATAGTCTGGAACAATATCCCACAGGTTTCTTGATTCCTGCCCATTCTTGACTTAGCTGTAATTGCAACTAACATATGCAGTTTGGTTAGAAACATTTACAAATAAATAAAAGGGTCTTTGTAAATCTGGGAGGCTCAGCACTGGCGCTTCTGTTAACGTTTTCTTGATCAACCTCAACTTTTCCTCATCTTCCTCGTTCCACTTAATTTTTTCTCCAGTCAATTTTTCATATAAAAACTTTGCCTTTTCACTAAACCCTTCAATCCAGGGTCTACAATATCCCAAGAGCCCGAGCAGTTGCCTCACTTCCTTCTTCGTTTTGGGTGATGATAGGGCTAAAATCCCAGATACCCTGTCAGCATCCGATTTTTTCTTTCCTTGGCTAAGCCCATGTCCTAAGTACCTTACTTCTTTTTCCACGAATTGTAATTTAGATTTTGAGACCTTCAACCCTTTTTCCCTAAGAAATTAAGTAATTCGATAGTGGTTCTCCGTGTCTCTTTTTCAGTCTCCCCAGCTATTAATAGGTCATCCACATATTGCAACAATTTCACTTCCCCCTTTACCTCAAAAAGTTGTAATAATTTTTCTGAGGTTTGGCCAAATAACTTTGGGTATTCAGTAAATCCCTGAGGAAGTACAGTCCATCTAAGCTGTTGTCGCCTTCCTGTTTCGGGGTCTTCCCATTCAAAGGCGAAGTAATTCCAAGACCCTTCACTTAATGGGCAGGCCCAGAAAGCATCCTTCAAATCTATTATACTATACCATTTATGCAGAGGTGTTAGGTGGTTTAATAAAGTATATGGGTTAGCCGCCACTGGAAATTTGGTTATGGTTCGCTGATTCACAGCCCTAAGATCCTGAACCAACCTGTATGATCCATCAGCCTTTTTTACTGGCAAAATGGGGGTATTATGTGGGGACATACATGGTTCCAGCATCCCCTTTTGGAGCAACCTGTCTATAACTGGTGTTATAAATGGCTAAATCCCCAAATAGGATTATAATCAACGTTTACAATTTATTAAAGGAATAGAAGTAAGCAAACAGTGCTGGGTGTGCCAGGAGTCTCCGCTCCACCTAGACGCACACCCGTTACATCAAGATGATGATTTTTTTTTGCTCCTAGACTAATACATATTCATTACTACTTCTAAAAAAAGCAGGGTTATTATAATTAGTTCCAGAATCTGAACCCCCCTACTGGAGCATGCGTATCAGTCTCTGGTGGTCCTTCTGGGGGTCTCTGGGGGTCTGCCATACTGAAGGCTCATAGTCTTCCTCTCAGGCTTTTTTTCTTGTCCTTCTTCTTTGTACTTCTTGGGTGCATGTCAAAAGCTTGCACAGCGTTCCCTGCAAGCTTTGTCTTTTAGCCATCCTTCAGCTTTTCCCTTCTCCTTCATCTCCTGGTCAGATATCAGGGGCTCGCATAGTGTCCCATGCAAAAGTCATAATAGTTAGCAGTTGTTCTGAAACCCCCAGATATCAGAGACTTCAAGGAAAAAACTTACGAATACATTTTCCTTCAAGCTCTCTATTGACAAGAATTGTTCAAACATTCCTCACACTGGTTTGAGTCCTCTTTTCCCCTCCAATGGGATAGGATATTACCTAATCCTTATTGGCTGTTGTGGATCCACTATTTCTACTACCAAGGGTTCCATATCTAATTTTTCTGAATCTCCCTCTTGGTACCATACCTGTGGGTCTATTTCTCCCTCATCTTCTTGGGTTAGGGTATATAGCTGAATTTTAAATTCTCCCCCCTGGCTCTTGATTTCCAACCCTAATCTTATTATTAAGTCCCTTCCTAATAGATTGTGCTCAGCCTCAGGCACCAGCAATAGGTCATTGAGACATAGTTTCTTTTCTGATTCTATTTCTATATTTTCCAATATAGGAACCTTAAAGGGCTCCTACTACCATGGTATTCCCCTTTCCTTCCTTAACCCCTTTTGGTAATTTTCTCATAGGTGATTTCTCTGCTCCAGTATCTACCAAAAAATACACCTCTTCCCTCTGGGGACCTATTAATAATTTTATCAAGGGCTCATTCGATGTTCGGGTCCCCAAAAGATATAGCCCCTGACACCCCTAGTCTTCCTTCAACATTTCTTCATCCTGTTTCTTTTTTCTACAGTTCCTCTGAAGATGCCCCTTTTTGCCACAATAGTAACAGATAAGGATTCTATCTTGTCCATTCCATTTATCCATGGGTTCTCTTTCACCCTGTTTTTCTCCTGATCCTTTCCTGCTTTCCTGTCCACTTTGTTTTTGACTTTCCCTTATTGCTGCCACAAAAACTTGCTTTTGCCTTCTGTTTTTCCCCATCTCTCCTCACATAGACCTTTTGTGCTTCCCTCAATAATTCTTCTAATCCTTTTTCATGCCAATCGTCAAGTTTCTCCAATTTCTTTCGGATGTCTTCCCAGGATTTTGCTACCAACTGGGTTCTCAACAGTGCCCCTCCTGCAGGGGAATCAGGATCTATCCCCAAGTACATCTGAAGGCTTTTTCTCAGCCTGTCTAACCCTTCAGTTGGAGATTCGTCTCTGCACTGACACTCGTTAAAAGCTTTATTTATATTTTGTCCCCTTGGAACCGATTCCTTTATCTCTTGTATCATTATGGTCCTAAGATCCCTCATATTTTGCCTCCCCTGAGCAGCCTGATGATCCCACTTAGGGTTGGTATTTGGCCATTTCACATCCCCTGGAGGACCTCCCTGATTTTGTCTTTCCCACAGTCTCATTCCTGCTTGCCTGATCATTCCTCTTTCTTCTATAGTGAAGAGGATTCCTAATATGGACTGCATTTCTTCCCAGGTATACGTGTTTGGACCTAGGAACTGGTCCAATCTTTCGGCAACTCCTAAAGGGTCATCTAAAAGATTTCCCATTTCCTTCTTAAAATTTCTTACATCTGACGTGTTCAAAGGAACCACTACAAACCCTATTTCCCCCTGGTGCCCCCCAAGGGGTACCTTCCTCAAAGGTGATTCAAAGATTGAAGCCGAAATTCCTTGAAGTGGTATATTCTTTATTGCAGCGCTGGATGCACGGGGGATCTCTCCACCTATCATGCATACCCAAAGCGGAAAGCAGTCTTGAATTTATACAATCAATCTATTAATGTTCTACAAGCGCCTATACATATTCATCACCTATCCCCACCTTCCCTCGTTTCTCATGCTAATTAGCTTTTTGGCACCTTGCACCTGTGTATAGCCTCCCAAGAATTGCAGGCAGGGGTCTTTGGGATGTGGGCAGTGGTCTTTGGGAGGAAGAGCCCGAGTCCTCCTCACAGTGTACTTTTCACCATTGGTCAGAATTCTGCTGGGTTGCATGTTTCTGAATTGCAAGAGCTGGCTTTTGCTGATTCTTCTGTTTGTTGTATCTTTATCATGAATTCCAATGTTCTGTTTTGAGATTTATAGTCCTTACATCTGTTTCTCTGTCTGTCTGCCGCTTCCTTATCGGGGGATTGTCCTTGCCTCCCCAATGTCTATTGCCCTTGCCTCCCCAATGTCTCCTTAATCAATCCCCCCTTTTCTTTTCCCATGCAAATTCTTTTGCATCAGATTTATTATTCGCAGTAACACAACAAAGCAGGCATCTAAACAACATGTACACAAATATTCCTAACACCACTAGCGCAATTAGAGCAATGAAAACTTGTTTCAACCATTGGAAATTGGGCAACCAGGAGGTTAACTTATTCCATATTTCACTAAAATTCCATGAAAGATCATCTTTACTGATTTCATGTATGATCTTTGTTTGCTTCCCTATTTCTTCCAGGTCAGCAGAGATTCTTCCGCTCTGATCTACATACAGACAACAACTTGTGTTTATTACTGTACAGACTCCCCTTTGAACGGCCAATAACAAGTCTAGGGCCATCCGATTTTGTAATGCTACCTGTGATAAGCTAGATATCTCTTCTTGTTGAGCCTTTATAGCATCCGGAGTTTTGTTTTCTAACTTCTCTATAATTGCAGAAATATTAACTATTGCCTTTTCCAATTCACTCACTCCTAACCATGGGATAAACCATCGCACAAAACTATGAAAAGCGGTGGGTCTCTCTATCAACGGATTGTTAATTTGTCGTCTGATTCTCCTGATATGATCACTCAAGTAACCATCATATTGGGGACTGCTGCTCCAAGAGTGCAAGTTCCCTTCCAATTCTCGGGCAAGACCTTATGGGCTGTATCATTGCATAGCCAATACCACCCTTTTCCTTCTGGAACCGGCCGGCTGGTTGAATTTGCCCAACCGCTAGTCGTACTAATATCAATTGTTCGATCACAAGATGTCTGATTTCCCACAGAAGTAGTATTCGTATTTATACAATCCTGTTTTCCCATGCCCTTAGGCAGGTTACACCTTTGTACACATGCATAGTAAGATTCCAACGGCAGGAAGCTACTCACTTCTAGTTCCAAAACTTCTTCATATTTTCGACCCCAAGATGTGTTTTCCCACAAATTAGTCCAAGATAAATCTGCAGGCAAGGGAATCCCGATTAACGATACACTCTTATTCCCATGCTCTGGCAGATGGGTGCATACCCAACATCTCGTCTTATTAATTACTTGAGATATTGTTTGTATCAGGGACAGGTGTAAGTTCTCATCCCAAGTTGCCCACCCCAAATCCGAGAACATCACCCCCGCAATCATTAGGATCTGGAAAACCGCAGTTTTGCTGGTCCAATTGGGGTGGTGCTCCATATCCTCGCCGGGGCCTTCTTCACCCTTGAATAGTGGATCCAAGCTGCTTGCTCCTTAATCTTAATGGCAGCGTGTGTTGTCAGTAATACCTGGTATGGTCCCCTCCACTTCCCTTCCATTTTTCCTCTAGGGGTTGTCCTGAAAAAGTCTTTATATAATCCCCGAGCTTAAAGGGGTGGATTGGTTGATCCAACCCTCTAGCCCTGGTCCCTAAAACAAATTTATGTACTTTCTTTAATTGTTTCTGAAGTTCGGATATATAAGCATATAAATATTCTGATCCTAACTGCGTTAGGTCTTCTCCACTAAATAGAAATTGATACGGCCTTCCATATAAGATTTCAAAGGGACTCATATTCCCTTTTATTTTAGGTTTCACTCTGATTCTAAGTAATGCTAAAGGGAGGGATTGAGGCCATGACAAATTAGCCGATTTTAGCTATTTGTTGTTTAATTAAACGGTTCATTTTTTTCTACCTGTCCACTTGCCTGCGGTCTATAAGGAGTATGCAGCTGCCAATCTATCTTTAGAATCTTACTTATCTGTTGTACCACTTGCGCACAAAAATGTGAACCTCTATCAGAAGACATTGCTACTGGAATCCCAGAGCGTGGTATTACTTCATTTAACAAGACTTTAACCACTTCTCTTCCTTTGTTTGTTCGACAGGGAAAGGCTTCAGGCCATCCTGAAAACGTGTCAGTCAGAACCAGTAAATCACGATATCCCCCCTTTTCTAGGGAGTTCTGAAAAATCAATTTGCCACCGTTGCCCCAGATAATTTCCTTTATCGATTATTCCAAATTTTATTCTATTCTTGGTATTGGGGTTATTGTGTAAGCAAATGCTCCATTGTTGAGTTACTTGTTTTATCATTGTATATAAATTTCGTCCCACTAATGTCTGACTCAGGCTCTTATGCAATATGTCAGCCCCCGGTGTGTTTTATTGTGTTCTGTAAGAACTATGGGCCATGTCAAATTAGAGGGTATTATTACGCAGTTATCTTTTAAATATACCCATCCATCTGGTTTCATTTTACCTTTCAAATCTTCAATTAATTTTAAGTCTTCTTTTATATAATTTGGCTTTTGGTTCATGTATATAGTTTGGATTTTACCATCTGGTATCAAAGACCATACCTTCACTTCAGTTATTTCAGCTGCCCGCTTAGCCTCCTGATCTGCCAATCGATTTCCAATTTCAAAATCAGCGTTCCCCTTTTGGTGTCCCCGACAATGCATGATAGCTACCTTTTCTGGTTGTTTTATAGCCCCTAACAATTTTAAAATTTCTTCAGCATGTTTTATCTGTTTTCCCTGAGCAGTCAGCAATCCACGTTCTTTCCAAATCGCTCCATGAGCATGTACCACGCTGAATGCATATTTAGAATCTGTCCAAATATTGATTTTCCATCCTGCTGCTAGTTCCAGCGCTCGCGTAAGAGCAATTGTCTCTGCTTTCTGGATGGATGTCCCAGGGGGTAATGGTTTGGACGCGATTACCTGTTGAGTGGTTGTAACGGCGTACCCTGCCTTACGTTGTCCTTGTTTCACAAAGCTGCTTCCATCAGTATACCAAGATTCGTCAGCATCTTCTAAAGGTTCTTCCTTAAGATCAGGTCTCCATTGTTTCTATACAATCATGGGTTATGGGTTCATCCAGAGTTCCACTAAGGAAAGAAGCTGGATTTACGATGTTAGTGAGCACAATTTCCACATCATCTTGTTCTACTAATATTGCTTGATATTTTAAAACCTCTGAGGTGAAAGCCAATGGTTTCCTTTTTGTTCCAAAAGTGCTGAGGCCATATGGGAGACTAACACTGTCATTTTCTGTCCCATTGTAAACTTCCGAGCTTCTTGTATATTGATAACAACAGCTGCAACAGCCCAAAGGCATCAAGGTTATCCTTTACTTACTCCATCTAATTGTTTAGAGAAGTAAGCTACTGCTCGTTTATAGGGACACAATCTTTGTGCTAGTACTCCCAAAGCTATCCCTTGTCTCTCATGAGAGAACAATCAAAAGGGTTTTGAGAGATCCGGTAATCCCAAAGCCGGAGCTTGCATCAATTCTCGTTTAAGTTGTTTAAAGGCTTTTCGTGCTTCTCCAGTCCAGACTAACTTTGACTGGTTAATCTTTATCAATTCATATAGAGGCTTTACCATTAGCCCATAATTATAAATCCAAAGGCGACACCAACCTGTCATTCCTAAAAAGGTTCGTAGCTCCTTTACCGTTTGAGGTTCTGGAGTCCGGCAAATGACTTCCTTACGTTCAGTTCCTAGTTCTCATGGTCCTCCCGAAATTTCAAATCCCAAATAGGTCACTGTCCTGGTTTCAGTTAGAACAGAATTAATTTTCTTCCTGGTAGCTGGTGGAATGCTGTGTTTTGGCTTAGGATGAGAAGAGTGCTGATAACACCCCGATGTTTTAATTGTTGCAGAGCAGTGCTTATACCAAGCCAAGGACATCTCAGCCTTTTGCTCTGTCCTGCCAACAGGCAGGCTGGGGGTGCAGTAAGAGCTGGGAGGGGACAGACCCAGGGCAGGTGACCCAAACTAGCCAAAGG